>NC_135501.1:188381088-188466866 GCF_052857255.1 Amblyomma americanum | reverse complement strand
GTTTGGTTTATGGCGGTTTAACGTCCCAAAGCGACACAGGCTATGAGAGACGCCGTAGTGAAGAGCTCCCGAAATTTCGACCGCCTGTGGTTCTTTAACGTGCACTGACATCGCACAGTACACGGGCCTCTAGCATTTCGCCTCCATCGAAATCCAACCGCCGCGGCCGGGATCGAACCCGCGTCTTTCGGGCCAGCAGCCGAGCGCCGTGACCACTCAGCTACCGCGGCGGCTGTATTGCCTATAGACCAGGCACGTATGAGCCCCCCTCCCCGAAATCAAGCCTCCCCCCCCCCCCCCCCCCCCCCCCCACATTCTCTTGGCAGTGCTCAACCTGCGCCCCCCCCCCCCTTCGCCCCACTCCCAATAAGCTCGAAAATTACCTCGGGCCCCTCCCGAAAAGGATTCCTGGCTACGTGCCTGCTATAGACTATTCTGAAGCATTTGTCCATAGGCACTCTATAGACTTTATGGACAGAAGTCTATGGACGGTCTGTAGACTCTCTAAAGAAGTCTTTGTAAGGGCAGGGAACGGCGAAAAGCTGGCTCTTGAGGTGCTGCGTGTACCTGGACACTCCGTGCTCAGATGCCATTCCTGTCGATCGTATAGGCCCGAAGAAGTGTGGCACAAGAATACGGCCCCCGCGCCGAGCCCGTTCTTTCCTCAACCGGTCTCCCTTCGGATCGGCGACACCGAGAACGTTTGATGCGGCAGTGCATAAATTTAAAGGTTTGGCGCCGTTCTGCAACAGCGTGAGGCTATACGCGGCCTCGTTCTCAGCTGTGTACGTGTGAAGCGCGCTACTTTTTCCCCTCTTGCACTGGGGAGGTCCTTGTGGTTTGAACGCAGGTCGGGATGCGTGCGCGTGCGACTCGCACGTTGTGCTTGCTGGCTGCGTGCCCGCTTCCAGTTGTTACAAGAAAAACGTGACGAACCTCGGTTTCGTGCAGTGTTTCGTGCAGCGTTTCGTGCAGTGTTGCGGGAGAGCTGGCCCTTACAAAACGGTCTATATAGATTTCTTATAGACTCTATTGCTTTACTATTCATATTTTTGTCTATTCATTGTCTATAGACTGTCTATAGACAAAAGTCTACTAAAAAGTGTATGATCATAAATCTATAGATTGTCTATAGACTGTCTATAGGATTTGTATTCCCTGTAGACTGTTTTATAGGATCAGTCTACAGAGAGTCTATAGACTTTATAAACAGAAGTCTATGGACAGTCTACAGAATGTCTAAAGAAATTCTTGTAAGAGGGGTGGTCCTGTCACCCACCGTATCACCAGCCACATTCGCTAAGCTCGATCGGCGCATGTTCCGATGGGTCGTAGGTTTTTCTCTCTTCTCTCGCACTCCGGGCGGTGTCTCGATCAGGTCAGTCACCCGCGAGCCATTTGTTACCTATACGAAAAACTTTGTGAATTTCGCCGCGGAAGAGTTTTAGTTGGCTGGCGCCAGCTGCGCGGCCACAAAAGCTTGTGACGCTTGATTTTTCCATCTCTCGCGGTTTTTGATCGAAATAATGAGGGCGGCGGGTTGAGAGCAAGTCTCTGCCGTCCGCGGCTACTCTTTCCGACCCGTGTAATCCATCCTGTTTTACATCACCCCGTACGCAGACAGCCCAGTCACTTGTCTACGTACCTCGGCTTTACCATCTCCGCTTGCGTGTCACTAATTCGAGTTAACAGTCCTTTCTCTCAAAGCTACCCTTATCGTTTTAATGCGGTACCGTTATAGGAAGGAGCGCGCCTGGAGAGAGGGAGCTTTCTCTCTCCACTTGTATCTGGAGAGGTTGTACTACGGATGACTCGGCAAAATAGAGTATCTGTCTCATATGTCGTTGGACACCTGAACCGCGCCGCAAGGGAAGGAAGAAAGGAGGGAGTGAAAGAAGAAAGGAAGAGAGAGGTGCCGTAGTGGAGGGCTCCGGAATAATTTCGACCACCTGGGGATCTTTAACGTGCACTCACATCGCACAGCACACGGGGCGCCTTAGCGTTTTTTCCTCCATAAAAACGCAGCCGCCGCGGTCGGGTTCGAACCCGGGAACTCCGGATCAGTAGCCGGCGCCCTAACCACTGAGGCACCGCGGCGGGGCTGACATAAGAATACAATCAGGTTTTGGAACAGAATAGAGTTATAATAGAATTGAAATAGATTGGTCACCGAAAGACACTAGAATCAGAATTGGAATATATTGGCGAGCGAAGGACAAGTGCTATAGCGCATTTCCTCCATATCAAGCCAATTGATCGCCTTTTTTTGGTTTCTGTAGCTCGTTATACCTATAGTGGCACGGGCAGGGACACTTTATTTTTTTTTTCCTTTTAAAGTCCCACAATAATTTTTGTTCCGTAGCTCGTGGTTTTCGTGTTTTCCCGCTACGCGTAGATGAGGGTGCGCGCTGTAACAGCGGCGTTAATGATTAACCATCGCTCTCTGCAACCCCAGTACTTCTATTGCGGCCTATGGGTGTTTGCAGGGAATTGTGTAGAAGGCAGTGAACGACCTTTTTTTTTATTATTCCTACCACACTGTTTCGTTTACGACTGTGCCCTCGCTTCGGTGCTCCGTATTGTTTTAGTATAGCGAGGCGAAGTTTTATGTGGCCGTCGTGCCCTCTGGAGAGGAACGGCGCACGCGCCGCCATTGTGTCGGCACCCGACCGAGTGTGTGTGCTGCTCCCGGGAAGGAGGGACGAAGACCTTGGAGGCGGAAAGTGCGCGCCCTTCTCCGCCGCGCCGAGTTTTTACGGCGCTGTCAGTATACGCGCGTCCGCACCACGGAGCACTCGGCCGAGTGCGTGCGGCTTCGGCGCCAGGCTCCCGCGGCGCGGCGGCCAAGTTTGCGTTCGCACGGATGGGCGCGCATGCGAACACACTCGGAAGACACACGGGTCCTCGGCGCTTGCTGTCAAACGCTTGGCCGTCGTCGTAAGTTTCGCTCCAATGTCGAGTGACGTAATTGTCTTTTCTGCGTGCACGGGCGCGCGTTTGGCACACAAGAAAGGGCTATCCCCTTAGAAAAATTTTTTAGTCTGTAGACTTTCCACAGACTTCTGTCTATAAAGTCTATAAACTAACCCTAAAGAACAGTCTGAAGGCAATACAAATACGATAGACAGTCTATGTATAGATTTATGGCCACACTCTTTTAGTAGACTTTTGTCTATAGACTGTGAGTAGACAACAAGAAATGTCTAACAGGGAGAGAGTCTGTAAGAAGTCTATAGAGTGTCCATAGACCATTTTGTAAGGGTCCCTTCGTTATAACCGTTTTTTCGCTCTGGACTCGCACACATGGCCAGCACGCAGCGTTGAAGGAAAGGCGCGGAACTTTGTGCCATGTATGTCCCCAGGTGGCTTTTCTAGAACGTATAAGAAGAGTGTGACGGGCAAATGGTAGAATGCGATATCCACAACTACAATTGCGGGAAAGCCTATATATACGCTGCTTTTTCAGGGACCATTGGTCGCTTGTCAACCCCCCCCCCCCCCCCCCTTCCCCCGCTATCGTGGTGGGTCGTATTGCGTCTCGTCCGAAGCCGCACTGTGCAAAGAGGCGAGGCGAAGGCGCGTTGTTCTGTACCAACCGTCCCTGGTGTCGCAGGCCGAAGAATTGACGGGCAATAAAGTGTTGCGAATCAAGTGTTGCTCTCACTGTCCTGTCCTATATGTCAGCCGATCTGTGCACCCGAGTGGTCATGATCTTTCTCATCCATGTGTGTATAGTTGATGGCCTTCGCCCTGTTCGTGCTTTAGGCTTCAGAGACACTGGTTTGCGCGCCTCAAGAGCAGTCACAGACAAGCAGACACACGCTGGCACGGAAACGCAGTACTTTCAAGCTTATAGCGGCATAAAAAAAAAAGAATGCTCGGGTTACGCATTCCGAGCTGCTCAGTGCACTATACCGTACACTCCGCCGTGCCCTGAAGTGGCGTCGTCACGTGACCCGTGCCGCGACCCTGCGGCGATCAGCAGGGCCCTCGCTCGGCCTGCACCGCGCGCTTGTGCGACGAAAATCGCAATCCGCGTTCCCGTCGCGGTCGCCATCCATCACGTGACCTGCGGCGGGAGGCTGACTGCTTTCGCTCCCCGCGGAGATAAGAGCGCATCCCGCTCTTTTGTCTGCAGCGCCTCTTTAAATAGCGTTGTTTGGACCTCTCCTGAGAAGGTAAATCTCACGAACCCGTTTTTTCCCGGGGCAGTTTTGTTTTTTTTTTGCAGCTGGTAAATAAGTTCGTCTAGTTTTGCTTGCGTTTTTTCTGCGTACGCGTTACCCAGCGCATCTTTAAAGTTTTTTTTTCTAATGAAAAAGAGAGCCGTGAGTTTATTTGTTGCTTCAGGTATTCTAAAGTTCCTGGCAGGCCATATTCACTTCCCTGCTTTCTTGTTTATCCTCAGTTAATTCCTTTTCAACTGGCCGACCCTGACCCACCCAACTTATGCACGCACGCACGCATGCATGCATGTATTCACAAGGGTGTTGTTGCGGGCTAGTTGGTATAACATTGCTGAAAAAGTGAACAGCGCGAACACAGGACGAAGAGAGGAACGTTCAACACAGGGCGCTGACTTCACTCATGACCGGCACAGGCAGCAACTTGCCCATTCACTGCAAGAAATGCTCTTGGGTGCCAGCCCTGTACAAGACAAAGATCTGGAAAAGATATCACGAAAAGCGCACACGTGAGATACATGAAGCTTACCTAATTCAAAACCGGGGCGACACGTGTGTAAGCAGTCCATCCATCAACCTGATGTCTAAGGAGCCTGCCTATCTAGACAAGTGATTTTATCTCGCTTTTAACTTTTTAACTACTTTACACCAAGTGTTAGCCGCGTTGCCGTGTTTTTACCTTACCGCATGCCCATCTTCCATCCTTCACCTGCATCTTGTTGTTTGCTTTCATCTCATGTCGCCTTCCCACAGTCATCGTTTCTTGTTAAAACTTTTGTGACTTCTATAGCTTGTAAGATTTTATCGCTTTTATCCGGCCCTTTACACCGCCCCTGACGTTGACTCAGCTGACAGCTTGCCGCGAGACTATTTATGTGCGTGCACCTTTCGAATAAACATCAGATTGTAAGTCAGGCGCCTGTGTTCGTACGTTCCACTCTTCGTCCTGTGTTCGCGCTGTCCCCTTTTTCAGCAATGTATTCACACACGCACAAGGGCATGTTCTTTCAAACCGTTTATGTACCAGCGTAAACAAGCCGAGGGTAAAATCTTGGCCTGCCCGAAAACAGGCTTACATTAGCTTCTCCGAGCGCATAATAATGTTGGTTAAAGCGAGAACAACTCCCAGGTTACAACAGTTGCAGGGCGTTGGCAGCTCTTGTTGTCACTGGCCCGCCTGGTCAACGTGTGTGAAACGGTCGGCGACTCGCAGGTTTGAATCATTTGTTATGAACACAAACAAACAAACATATACACGAGCCCCTCTCTCAGTCTGCGGAGCACAAGGAGTAGTGCTTGGTGATGCCCCGAATAGTAGCGACCAACCTCGGACCAGTCGAGGTCGCATCGTTTCGCACAGTGCGTATACATCTGACCCTGATCATCGCCGCGTGAGCGATTGCGCCTGCGTGCTCAAAGAAAGGCGCTCCCTGTGTGCGCAGAAACTTCCCGAGGAACATCTCCTGCAGGCCAGCTTGTACACACACAAAGCCCGAGGGGCCACGTGTGGTAGGCTTTTGTGTATAGACACGCGTTCGCACCAGCGAGCAAGGCAGCCTCCCTTACAAAAACTTCTTTAGACAGTCTATAGGACTGTCGATAGACTTCTCTCTACAAAGTTTATTGACGCTCTATAGACGAACCCTAGAGAACAGTATACAGGCAACACAAATCGTATAGACAGTCTATGGACAATGTATAGATTTATGACCCTAAACTTTTAGTAGACTTTTGTGTATAGACTGTCTATAGACTGTGGGTAGACAAAAAGAAATATCTATATGAAGGCAATAGAGTCTAGGCAATACTAATCATATAGACAGCTGTAGACCTAATAGGTTTATGGCCATACACTTTTAGTAGAATTTTCGATAGACAGTCTATAGACTATAAGTAGACAAAAAGAAATATCTATATGAAGGCAATAGAGTCTAGGCAATACTAATCATATAGACAGCTGTAGACTATAGGTTTATGGCCATACACTTTTAGTAGAATTTTCGATAGACAGTCTATAGACTATGAGTAGACAAAAAGAAATATCTATATGAAGGCAATAGAGTCTAGGCAATACTAATCATATAGACAGCTGTAGACCTATAGGTTTATGGCCATACACTTTAGTAGAATTTTCGATAGACAGTCTATAGACTATGAGTAGACAAAAAGAAATATCTATATGAAGGCAATAGAGTCTAGGCAATACTAATCATATAGACAGCTGTAGACCTATAGGGGTTTTGGCCATACACTTTAGTAGAATTTTCGATAGACAGTCTATAGACTATGAGTTAGACAAAAAGGAAATATCTATATGAAGGCAATAAAGAAGTCTATAGACTGGCTACAGACCATTTTTATAAGGGCTTCCAGCTCCGGGCGCTCGAAAATGGATTCACTACCCTCCCCCACTACGAACGAGGAAGGTCCGCGTGCGTCACGGACAGCGCAGGTTGTTGCCGCCGCTAAACGCGTCCGTGATTGTGATGCATCGATGTCGCCCCGGCGCCTCCACATCTTCGCGTACACGATGCACGGAGGGCTTTTTAGCGCTATCACCTTCCACTGTGCGCGATTGCTGAGCAGCTTCGCGCCTTATAACACGCCCATATAGGCTTATAGGCTTGGCACGTGCGTTTGACTAGCGCGTGACCCTTGGTCCCGCACGACTTGGGACGTATTTCCCTTTGTTTCTTGGACATGGTCCCGTGTGTTCATTGTCTTCCGGACCACTCTGTTTTTCGCTGAGGGTTCGTGAAAGAGGCGATGTGTGGGTAAATGGCGGCGGCTGTCTCGCGCGCTGTGAGCGAGTGAGGCTATTGTTGAGTCCGTTCGCGTTGCGCCATGCAGTCGTACATGGCGTATATAGGGGCCAAAAAAGGCTGTGGCATTATAGTGCAAACAGCAGAAGTTCGGTGTAGTAGTAGCGTGGGACTGTTTCGGTGTATCACCAGTATCTCTTCCTTGCTTTGTAGAATATTACGAAGGCAATGTGTAGGAGTCGCATACTGTAAACGGAGCTAGTTGGAGACGTTCGTATTCCCACAAGTTAATGCCAACCTGTGCTTTTAGGCGAAGGACCTTGTGGCCAGGTTGTGGAGGAGTTATCGAATTGAACGCGGTCAGTTTCGTGCGATATTGTGCCAGAGCAATATTTCTCTTTGCGTATAAAGACAAAGTGTGTCTAGGCAGTTCCTATCTATTGCTGTGTGTTGCTCGATTATTGGCGTGTATGCAACAGTCTCAGTTGACTTTGGAGTTTTATCCGTCATGATTATGTGCCGTGGCTGTATTTACAAGCACGTGCACACTCAGACAAGTTGTGTGGCCGCAGCGTTGGCTGAGTGGTTGTGCTGTTTGGCTGGTGAGCCTCAAAGACGCGGTTTCCGGTCCCGGCCGTGGTGGTAGCATTTCGATGGAGGCGAAATTCTAGAGGCCCGTGTACTGTGCGATGTCAGTGCGCGTTAAAGAACCGCAGGTGGTCTAAATTATCCGGAGCCCTCCACTACGGCGTCCTTCGTAGCCTGAGCGTCTTTGGGACCTCAAACCTGAAAAGTTCAAACCATCAAACCTTCCGAGCCTTTGGTGCACTAGGCTGTGAACTCATTCCTCGTGACCAGCCGTGTTTGTCGCAATTTCGTGTAGTCCACTCTGCTTCGGTTCTCATTGCTGCTCGTTTCGGTTTATTTACATACACTGTGCTGCACAGCTGCCTTGCACAGTGTGCGCAGGCTTGTGACGGATCGAAGTCCTTTCGTGACATCTTTAGCGCGGGAAGCTGACACTATGACAAAGCCCGATCCGGCGTGTCTATACGAATGGAGCTGCACTGTTGTGCCCATGGGCGCCCTGTGTGTTGGTTCGGAGCCCGCGATAATGGCAGGCTCTATTTCACTGCTTGTTAAACATTCCTTCGGTGATTAAGGGATTCTTTTGTGCCAAATCAATGACGTGGGCTGTGACTGTTTGATATTCGGTATGGCGGAGAGCTCTGGATTAATTTTCGACCGTCCGAGAGCCTTTTAACTTTGTCTCAAATCGGAGTACACGGAAAATGTTGCACTTTGCCTCCGTCCAACCGCCGTGGTGGCGCCGTCAGACCCAGGACCTCGTTTCAGCAACTGAATGCAGTAGCAGCTTATAGCCACTTCAGGGTGTACCTTAACAGCTTAGCTTTGGAACGAGTGCCCTCGAGGCAACTACGGCGATTTTTTTTTTGACACTCCGGGCCTTCGGGCTGTATATACCGTGCCCTGCCGCTACGTCGGAAGTGCCTTGCATTGTTCTACGTCCACCCCTCCCTCCATCGTTGCTGGTATAATCGGTTCTCGCACCGTGCTCCACCGTGGTGGTGGTGGTCGGGGATGCGCGCACGCCGTTTCCAAAAGCGTGCCCGCCCGGGGTTGTGTGTCGCGGCCGGCACGATGGTCATCGTCACGGTACCGCATGCGTACACACATACCCCGTGCGTATCCGCGCAACTTCGTGGCCTTGGCAAGAAGTACCGGCGGCTCCGTGCCGTAATGGCGCGCGGCACGCCGTGCTCGCCCTGGGCGACGCGGTTAGCAGCTGCGTGGCGCTGTTCAGAGATGGCGCGCGTTGTTATCGTTGTATGGACACGCGCTGCGTGGCGCGATAATGGCGGCGATCTTGTGTCTCGTCATCATCGTCTTCCCTGCGCGCGCATATAATGGCCGACCCCTGATCGCGTGTCCTACGTGCGCCTGGTTCGGGCATAGCCCTCCGGGTCCCCCCCCCCCCCCCCCCCCCCCCCCCCTGGACCTGCGCGGAACTGTGTACGTTCATGCCTGTGTGTTTGTGGGGCTGCTCGATTCCTTTCTGTGTGTTTGTGCTGCAGCCGGGTCACACCTGACTGGAGCTGGCGTGAAACTCGCCACTGGAGGGGAGAGATCTCCGACCCTGCCCCCTCTCACCGCCGCCCTCTGAGGCTGATGGCAGGTGGCCCGAATTAATCCTGGCCTCCTCCGTTAGTTGGACCGACCGACTGGCCCGGTAATCTCTGCGGGTGCACGAAGTTGACACACACACACGCACGCGCGCACACACACGCAGGCACGCACGCGCGCACTTGCGATTCGTGCACAATTGGCGCTCGTAAACTGCTCGAGGGCGGACGAAGAAGAATGGACGTAGGAGGCCCTGTGTAACGACGGCTGATCGAATTCCATTAATGGCGCAGCTCTCGTGAGGCGGAAGCGGGTGCGGCGTGTAGTTTCGCACTTCCGTTATCGTCACTGCTCTTTTTTGTTTTGTTTTTAAAGTTCATACGTTCAGGACACCAGAGCAGGTAGGTGATCGGTCGGTGCGAGCAGTAACTCGCCAGCCGGCTTCCTCATTGTCAGTTTTTTGTTGGCTTCTTTATTTGACTGTAGCAAGGCACACCGCAGGCAAATCCTGCCCGAGGTGCTATAAGTAGTATACTCGCGCTATTTAACGAGCTTGCGTAACACATTGTATATACCCCCCCCTTTTTTTTTTTCACGTCGGGCACCCACAATGAACAGAAAGGATATATATACGGCGCCCCTTTTCCGGCGTGACCTCTCGCCGCCGACCTTCGAACAGTGTGTGTGTGTGTGTCTGTGTGCACAAGGCGCAGTCAGTGGTGCCCTCCTCCTCTCCTGGTGGTCGTGACTTCCATTCCGCCGCGCGCGAGCGGGTGGGTGATCGGCCGGGAAGGCGTTCGTTCGCGTCGGCGTTTTCGAAGCCCGCCGCCGCCACGATCGGTATGCAAGCACGACGGCCCCCTCTCAGCGGTTGGTTGTGCAGCGACCTCCTGCGGCGGCAGCGTCACGTCTGGTATTGTGGCGCCGGCCGCCGCTGTTAAGTTGTTACGCCCGTTGCTCGCCCGTGACGCGACACACATACGCCCGGCCTCTCTCTCTCTCTTTTCTCTTTCTCTTGATTTGTTCTATAACATTTTTGTTTTATTCCGTCGGCCGGAGACGGGCGAGCTTTTTGGCCGCTATTTCCCACGCAGGCTGACTGCGTATACATGGCTACAGCAAAAGAAGACGAGAAAAACTCGGGCGTCCATCTCGGCCCCAAGGGCAGATGTATAGACCAGGGAAGTTTTCTCCGCTCTCAGCCATTAATCACCCTTTTCTTGTGGAAGTTCGCATGACGCGTCGCCATCGGCGAAACTTTGAAATTTTCGAACTTCCGCAGCGCTGTAAAGTTGTGTCTGTTTTCTTTTCTGTTTTTTTTTTTTGTACTGACGCACCCAGTGTTGGCTGGCACGCAGAGCTCGCTTCCCATGTTGCGGAGAAGCCGCGATCTGAAGCCGCGAAGCCGCGCCGATCCGTCTGGCATACATCTCTGATTGAGGTGTACCAAGCTGACACGACGCCTGCTCGGATCAGTCGTCTTGCTCGTGCAGTTTCCTTCGAGTATGGGTAATCTATCAAAACATTTCCCCCGGTTCGTTGAAGGACTGTACACACCAAAATTGCGCCAATTGCTTTTGTTTGATTTGTTTGATTCCTCCTAATTATGTCTTAGGCATAATTCGAAAGTGCTTGTGATGACGTCACAAAGTCATGTGACCTGAGTGGCTGGTGGCAAGATGTTCCACAGGGTAGCAAACACCTTAGCGTAGCAATGTTTAGTGGCACAAAAGTTGCGAAACACAGCCTGCTAGCGCGCACATTCGCATTTGGCCTAAGTATATGCAAATCGACTGCTATTTTGTATGCCTCACGTCACCTAAACACTTCTTACATGTCGCAGCCATATATATATATATATATATATATATATATATATATATATATATATATATATATATATATATATATATATATATATATATGCTGCCCCGTCATTCTCTGATTTTAACAAGGAGGAAGGACAAAATATCAGGCATAATAAAATCGCAAAGCACGTATAAACAGTGAGAGATCGATGCAAAACAGCGAAATAAAATCTCGGTATCAAAGAACATCACCGAAAGGAGGGAAGCAAATGATGTCAGCGATGATTGCGAAACTTTAGTGTCACTGAGGTTACTCCAGTCAGTGGCCGTTGTAGGGAAAAAAGAGCCCTAACGGCGTGAGAGAAATTATTAAATTCAAAATTATTTAGCAGTGCAGTTAAAAGTGGCGTCAATACTCCTTTAATTAAGAGCGTGCTTCTCCACCCGAACACCGTGTTGCTACGAATGCGGTTGCCGTGTATAAAGTTAACGAGGCCTATAGTGGGGGCACACCATCTATTCACCGTAAAAGGCAACGCTCTGTCGCCTGTGAAAGGGCGTGGCCTATATGCATGAACGAACAGAGCCACGCAGAAACACGAAGGGCGCCTTAGAATTTTTTTTTTGTTCGGCCGGCCGTGACATTCTCTCCTCGAGTATCTACGATATCGCGAAGCTAGCCCACCAAGCTTTACTCGGCTGTCACAGGAGGAGGAAGATAAACTGTATTTTCATCTACCAAGGTAGCAGATGGTGTGGGGTTATAGCGCCATCAAGTGGCCATGAGCCCGTGGCGTCCGGCGACTTCTAGGGCTCTTGTCACAACCCGGATCTGTGTGTCCGAGTCGGAACTGAGACAGTGTTGCTGCTTGTGACTGCGTGCTTATACTAGCTGCATGCACTTTTACGTTGGCACGTTTTGCGCGAACCCTTATTGTGTTGGTGATGCTTCGGTGGTACGTATAAATCGACCTGTAACAGCAGTGAGGTGGAAAGTTGCGCTAGTTGAATCTGGTTCATGATGTAAAGTTAGCGCCAAAAACGAGGACCGAAAACGCGCCAAAAACGCCACGCGCTCTGCCGAGCAGCGGTTCTGTCTCGTCTTCCACTGCGTTGCCGCCGGCGATAAAGCTGCTAAAAACCCATTCAGAGGCTTACCCCCCCCCCCCCCCCCCCCTCTCTCTCTCTCTCTCTCTCTGATGTTCATATCGATGCGTCTCCGATATCAGCAGCTGGGTTTTAATGCAGTGTGAGGCATGGTGTAGTGTGGTGTCTGCCTTCTCTGGGCGCTCTCATTTTACGAAGGTTTTAAAGCGCTATGATTTTTTTATGTAGTTCGTTCTTTGTTTTGGGGGCTGCCAAAAATACGACACTCCGGGCGCGTTGCTGTCCTCCGCGCATCCTGAGACGCAGTGGCGCGAGCTCGTCCTTGACTCGTACGCTTGCATTAATTATCGGGGAGGACGTTTCGAGCCGTGGGAGTGGCGGCAGTGCAGCCGATATCAATTCAACGGCGTCGCTTAAATTAGTGCCGCGTCCCCTTCCCGCTCTGCCTTTGTGCCTCGGTCGCTTTCCTTAACGTCAGCGTACGTAACGGAGCGGCCAGCAACCTGCTAGCGTCGTCTTGGGGCGTTGCGTCGAGTTGCGCTTTATTCTTTTCTGTCCCGCGGTTGGTTGCCTTTGTCACTTATCACGCGCGTACTGCTCTTGCCTGGCCGGCTGGCACGCATTATGATCGAGGGGACCTCGATAAAGAAGGAGCCTGCCGTTCATTCCTCCCCTTACTTTATTAATGATGGCCTGCCTACCCAGGAAGGGGTGGAAATTTATTCGAGCGCCCCTTCCACCTGCGTGCATGTATCGGGTGTACGGCAGCGCGCATTTGCGCCTTGTTCCACATTCATTACGCGGCCGTCACGACCGCTGTCACGGAGGCGCATCTCGCTTGCGATCGCACCCCCCCCCCCCCCCCCCCCCCCCCGATATAGAACGCGCTCATCGGCGTATCATCAGAGCTTTGCGGCTCTGAAGGGCGCGCGCGGGCTTTGACACCGCGAGCGGTGGCGGCGGCTTCAGCGCCAGGCTAGCTACCCCCCCCCCCCCCCCCCCCCCCGCAGCCCTCCTTGCCTGATAACGGAGCGCGGTTTTATTGGCTTAATTTGACGCCACGTCTTCCCCTTCGTACGCTGGACACGCGCGCACAGCACTGCGCGGGAGGCGCAATGCATGCTGGCGCCCCCCCCCCGCGCCGATCGAGGAGGAGGTATTCAGCGGCCCGCATCGATACTTGATCGCCTTCTTCCTCCTGTTGCTCTCATCGTCAGTAGTCACCCGTCGTCCGATCGGGCTGCGTACCCCCTCCCCCTCCTGGCGAGACGGTCGCTATCAATCCCTCGCTCGACGAGCATTGAATCGCCCGCGCGCATTGTCGATCGTTGGTCCTCTCCCCTCGGGAATGTGGGTCCGAGCGCGGCGTAGTAGTTTGCTCTCTCTCTCTCTCTCTCTCTCTCTCTCTACGTGCCCGGACTGTTTTAGAGTCGTTAGGTGAGCGATGCGTGCATGCATGCTCCTGCTTGCCTCTCGTCTTGCGGGAAAAAAGTGCTACCGTTCTGCTGCTGCTGCCTGCGCCACATTCTAAGCGCGCTTCTATCGCGCCTGTGGGCGCTTCCTCCGCCTTCAGCTCGTCGATCGGGCTGACGGGTCGGCTCTCTGCTTTGTGGGTTAAAGCCGCTGATTAGCGCCCCCGGGGTGTTGCGGTCTCGTCTATGCGTGCGCCGTATACGTGGATAGCAAAATAGTAAAAGAAAAACTGGCACGAGTTATAATGCGCTACTCTCGGCGCCGTGTGTTTGTTTCGCTCCAGGGGACCTTTAATTCTTTTTTCCGATTGATTGTTGGAAGCTGGTACTCTGCCCGCATCGCTGTCTTGCTTGCTTTCTTTTCACTCCCGAGGCGCCTACCTGCTCTGTCGCGAGGAGATCAGGCCACGGTTGTGCAGTTGGCTCAGGGCGCAGGCGTGCGCGGGGTCGCAAAGCAGAGCTTTCCAGGTTTGTTCAGAACCAGAACATCACACATAACGGGAAAAAAGGGTTACTGGTGATCAGTTCCCTCTCTTACACGCACACTCACTCACACTCACTCGCACACTTACACACTCACTCATACACCCACTCACACACTTACACACTTTCTTACACACTCACACTCACTCGCACACTTACACACTCACTCATACACCCACTCACACACTTACACACTCACTTCCTTACTCACACACTCGCTCACTTTCACTCACTCAGCATTCACTCGCTCTCACACTCACTCACACACTTACACACTCGTTCACTCACAGTCGATCTCTCACACTCACACACATACTCACTTTCTCATTCGCTCACACACTTGCTCACTCTCACTCACTCACACACTTACACGCTTACACACTCACTTCCTTACTCACACACTCGCTCACTTTCACTCACTCAGCATTCACTCGCTCTCACACTCACTCACACACTTACACACTCGTTCACTCACAGTCGATCTCTCACACTCACACACATACTCACTTTCTCATTCGCTCACACACTTGCTCACTCTCACTCACTCACACACTTACACGCTCATTCACTCACAGTCGGTCTCTCTCACTCACACACATACTCACTTTCTCATTCGCTCACACACTTGCTCACTCTCACTCACTTACACACTCATTCACTCACAGTCGATCTCTCACTCACACACACACTCACTTTCTCATTCACTCACACACTCACACACTTACACACTCATTCACTCGCAGTCGATCTCTCACTCACACACATACTCAATTTCTCATTCACTCACACACTTGCTCACTCACACACTTACACACTCATTCACTCACAGTCGATGTCTCTCACTCACACACATACTCACTTTCTCATTCACTCACACACTTGCTCACTTTCTCACTCACTCACACACTTGCTCACTCTCACTCACACACATACTCACTTTCTCATTCACTCACACGCTTGCTCACTCTCACTCACTTACACACTCATTCACTCACAGTCGATGTCTCTCACTCACACACACACTCACTTTCTCATTCACTCACACACTCATTCACTCACAGTCGATGTCTCTCACTCACACACATACTCACTTTCTCATTCACTCACACACTTGCTCACTCTCACTCACTCACACACTTACATACTCATTCACTCACAGTCGATCTCTCTCACACACTTACACACTCATTCACTCACAGTCGATCTCTCTCAGCCACACACATACTCACTTTCTTATTCACTCACAGACTTGCTCACTCTCACTCACTCACACACTCATTCACTCACATTCGATTTCTTACTCACATACAAACTCGTTCACGAACAGTCGATCTCTCTCACTCACACACATACTCACTTTCTCATTCACTCACACACTTGCTCACTCTCGCTCACACACATACTCACTTTCTCATTCACTCACACGCTTGCTCACTCTCACTTACTCACACACTTACACACTCATTCACTAATAATCGATCTCTCTCACTCACACACTTACACACTCATTAACTCAGAGTCGATCTCTCTCTCACACACACTCATTCACTCACAGTCGATCTCTCTCACTCAAACACAAACTCATTCACTCACAGTCGATCTCTCTCTCTCTCACTCACACACATACTCACTCACACACTTACACACCCATTCACTCACACACTCACCCACTCTCTCTCACTCACACACATACTCACTCACACACTTACACACCCATTCACTCACACACTCACCCACTCTCACTCACACACACACATACTCGCACACACCCGCTTACTCACTCACTCACTCGACCGCTCTCAGTCACTTACTCACTCACTCGCTCGGTCTGCGCACGCGTGCTGGAAGGCAAGACGACAGGAAGAAAGAGGAATGCGGTGCTGGCCAGTGTGGGACGTGCTGTATGAATCGAGAATTGGACCACGCGTTCAAAAACAGAATAGCATACTCTTTATAAGATTTCAATTTAGTCAGATTAAATACCCGTGTTGTTAACTCGCACTTCAAATTTTAAATGGCGTTCCTTTAAGAGTTATTAAAAGTGAACACATTACATTTGAGTATATACGGGACATTTCGGCGAAAACGTTCCGTCCATTTCACCTGGAATCCTGCGCGAAACAGGGTTGCGGACGTAATAACTGAGCTCGCCCACATGCGACTTGAATATTGTGCCGCCGAATCGGCCGGCAGAACCCGGAACACGGGAGTTGCGGGAAAATGGAAGGGGCTGTGTGGGCGCCGGGCGAAATTGTGTCTTTCACACGGGGAAGTAATTGCAATTAACGCGCGAGTCGCGTGCTGTCGGCGGCACCGATCGCCTCGCGCTCTCTGGCATTATCTTTTTTTTTCTTCGAGTCGTTGTTTTCGGGAACGTCTTGGGACTGTCAGCTCGCGTGAGGTGGAAAAGCGACGTCCGCTGATGTGTACGCGATGCAGCAACGTCGATGGGCGGAACAGCGCGCGCAGTGTAGTAGTGACCCGTAATTTGATACGGTAACCCGAGCGCGTCGATCACCGCTTTCGTCGTCTTTGTAATAGTTGTTATTATAACCGATTTGGGGCGCGAAAAACGCGGGTTGCGTGGCGATGCTACGGCGCGGCCTGAAGGAAAGTTGGCCCGGAAAAACGTGGAAGAGGCGCCCTGCTGAAAACGTGTAAACGGGCTCTTGAGGCGAACGTCACGTGAACAGTTTTCCCTTTTTTGACGGCCTTGTCTGACGCGCTCTGATTTATATGCTTTCAGTTGGCATCTTCATGCAGTGTGCTGAACAGCTGCTCGTCATCATCATCGTCATCATGATCATCAGCCAGACTACGCCCACTGCAGGGCAAATCTGGGCCTCAAATTAAGCCAATTAACCCTGTCCTTTGCCAACTGCGGCCACCTTATCCACCACAGACTTCTTAATCTCATCCGCCCAACTAACTTTCTTCCGCCCCCGGCTAGGCTTTCCTTCTCTTTGAATCCATCGGCGGTTATCTTGCCTTCGCATTACATGCCCTGCCCAAGCCCATTTCTTCCTCTTGATTTCGACTAGGATGTCATTAACCCGCGTTTGTTCCCCCACCCACTCTGCCCGCTTCCGGTCTCTTAACGTTACACCTATCATTTTTCTTTCCATGACTCGCTGCGTTGTCCTTAACCTAAGCTGAACTCTTTTCATTAGCCTCCACGTTTCTGCCCCGTAGGTGAACACCGGTAAGGTACAGTTGCTGAGAGGTGCGCGAAGATTTTATGGTAATGATGCGGTATGGCATCTTCCAGCTACGTAGGAAATGCTTTTTGGTAACCAAGAAAATGACCGAAGTGGTGGCTTTGTCTGCATGTAACTCCTTCGATTTGCCGAATAGTAGTAGTGTGCGGGACAGTTCACGTATAGTATATGCTGAGCAAGCCCTTGCGTGGCCCGCTTCGATTTGCATGAGAACGATATACCCGATTTCTCGGGAGAGCTTTGACCTCATTTCAGTGCCTCACGTTTTCCAGCTGCTTTGGTAAGCGGCAGACGCGAAGCTGTGTCTTCGGCGTTTCAGCAACACCTCTGTAGTGTACGTGTGTTTCGTGCGGATTGATTGCGGACTATTGAGCCGGTGTTGTCGGTGGACGCGAGTTGGACTGTCGCCGTGGTAAAGAGAGGAGTGAGTGAATTTACAAAAAAAAATTAAGCCAAGGTGGGGCGCGGAAAAACATTCAAACAGACCCAAAGGAGCACTTGCCGGACCTTGCTTTGTTTCGCGTTCCGAGAGTATGTTTTACGGCCGTGCTGACATGAATGCTGCGCTGGGTCGATATTGAACGAACCCTCCCCCCCTCATTTATATAAGCGCACCGCGGGACTGTATACGTTGCTCTGGCAGGAGGGGTTGAACTGGTTCTTGGTCCCTTCTCCGGCGGAGACTATTAACCGACTTTGGTGGACGGTTTATCTGGGGATTAGCCGCTATTTTGGGATCACCAGGAAGGCCCGATTGTTCCCGCGCTCACAGCCGGCGGTTGCCTCCTCTGCGTGCGACGTGGTTTGCACGTCTCGCGATAGCACCATGCAACAGCGGAGGGGGGGAGAGCATTGCGGGCGATTTGCTTTGCATTGAAAAACAGGGGCCGCCTTCTTTGGACTACTCCGTTTTCCAGCAAACAAACAAACAAAATAAAAAAGCACGACTTCCACGGCGCAGAAAGAACGTAGCGTTTAACGAATCCTAAGGAATGTGAAGGGCGCATCGTTGGATCGGAAGTCCGTGAGGTGTCCCACAAGGCCCAGCTAGCGTTCCTATGGTCTCGTCCGCCGCGAGAGCTTGTTTTTCGAACGCTAAGAAGGGCCAGATGAGTTCCTGTTTGTGAGTTGTTCTGTAATGGATAGGACCGCGGCGGTGGCCAAGTATAGTTGAGCATCCGCCTCGCGTGCGGGAGGTGCGGGGTTCGATCCCTAGTGCCGCCGGGTACCCACCGGGGATACGATGGGTACAAGCTTTCCCCTGGTCTGGTGCTCGGCTTATGAGTGGGGAGATGCGTGGAAAATGGGTATTTGACCCCACCTTGCGGGTTCGAACCCGACCGCGGCGGCTATGTTTTTATGGAGGCAAAACGCTAAGGCGCCCGTGTGCTGTGCGATGTCAGCGCACGTTAAAGGATCCTCAGGTGGTCTAAATTATTCCGGAGCCCACCACTCCGGCACCTCTTCCTTCCTTTCTTCTTTCACTCCCTCCTTTAACCCTTCCCCTATGGCGCGGTTCAGGTGTCCGCCGATATATGAGACAGATACTGCGCCGTTTCCTTTCCCCAAATACCAATTATTATTATTATTACCTCACCTTGAGTAATCGAAAATACCTTGTGTAATAGACGAAACGTTTTCGCCGAGATGTTCCGTACATATTCGAATGAAATGTGTTCACATTTAATCACTCTTAAAGGAACGTCATTTAAAATTTGAGGTGCGAGGAAACGACACGAGTATATAATCTGCCTAGATTTAAATCTTATACAGAGTTATGCTCTTCTGTTTTTGAATGCGTGGCCCTATTCTCGTTTCATTCAGTGCGTCCCACAGGCGATCGAGTGATTGTGAGTGAGTCATTCAGAAAAAAAAAATTAAGGCCCCCTGGAGCGACACAGACACATGGCGCCTATAGAATGCCGCATTATAACTCGTGCCAGTTTTTCTTTGCTATTTTATTTTACACATACACGGAGCACGCATAGAGGGGGCTGCGAAACGTTCGCTGGTTCGATTCCGACCCGATAGTTAGTTCGGTAACACTAGCGGTATAAGCACACGAGGACCGCGCAAACCCTTCGATTCTTTTTCATATTCATAGATTGTATTGATTTTACACTTGATCAAGTTTTAATCCTGAACTTCTGTCCTTATGTCACCGCCCTGCTTTTCAGCCACCAATCTTGCAATACCTTTTTGTTAACGTCTACCGTAGTCAGTCCCGTTACCTTTGTTATCCCTAAACCCTATAGCGTCTCAGGTAGAGTGACTGTGCATGTGTCACATCTGGATGGATACTGCTACATTCTATAGCAGGATACAGCTTAAGAACGCAGGGGCTTTTCCCTTTCAAAGGACCCCCTTCCAGCGAATGGCGTCGGGCGGTTCTTATGACCCTGATAGCGTGACAACGCAGAGAGCGGCGCCACAGTGGAGAGAGGGGTCTATCGCTGACCACGGAGGTAGTTCTAGTGCCTGTTTTTTCTCCGTTGAATTATTAACTTTCTTACGCTCTGCGTTTCTCCCCTGTCGTTTAGTTATTGGTTTATTACTGGTTAGTTTATACTTACTGATTTCTTGCTGACCACTGTGAGTCAACCCTCTTTCCGTAATCGCGTAATCGCAGAGACTACTGCTGCCGCCTGACGGCCGGATGTGGAAGCCCTTTTCTTCGCAGCACGTGTGTTCTTTGGTTATCGTAGTAGGAGCTCTGGGTGCCGATGTGGGGCAGTATATGTCCTGTATTGTTGTTTTCCACACTTCCGACCCAGTGGCGTGGCTCGAACCCACGTGACTGCGGATAGCTGGAATCGCGCAATGCAGTCGCTGCAGCGTACTCTATCGCAACTATGTATGCGGGCTCCAGCTAGGCCCGGGGGGCGAGTGTTTCTCGACACGCACTATTGATCGTCGATGCACGTTTTTGATTAACGATCGATCCGGGCGACCCGGATTAACCCGTTTCTTCAACTTCTTCCTTCCCCCCCCCCCCATTTTTTTTTTTCACACCGCGCTCTCTCCCCCCTCTGCCTGCCCCATTCGAGTGACTATTATGCATCCGTTGGACGGCGCTGCTGTTGTCTCGGGAGTGCGTAAAATTGATGCTGGAAGCATCCCGTACTTCGTGTTGCGCGCGTTCCGTCGGTCATGCTAGGCGTCTTGCGTTATTTATTGCCCCTTGCGGGACGCGTGCTGGCCCTGTTCCGTCAGGTTTTGTAATTGTTTTTTTTTCAACGTTGCTTCCGGGTGCGGGAAACTTATCGATCTCTGCGTCGATCTTTACTCCACGTCGGGACTCCTTAATCTCGCCCCCCTCTCCCCCCCCTCTATTATTTTAGTGGCCGCAAAACGTGAGAAATGGGGAGATTTCGAAAACTTGAGCGCCGGATCTGACTAGGCGTGAAAGTGGATGGAACTGCCCGTTCAACGATTTTTCTCTTCTTCGAAGGTGGCGGTTGAGAAGCAGGACCATTTTTTTTTTCATTACCGGTTTTGCATTTATTTGTCCCTGACTGTTGGCCGGGGTTCCTCTACTTCGAAGGAAGGGTTCACACGAACTGCGCTTTTCCTAATGCGTCGTGGTTCCTTGAACTTTCCGATGTCGCCAGCTTTTCTGTACTCCCGGTCAACTTTCTGTGGCACTGTAGCAGAGGCTAGGGGAAGGAAAGGGAAGAAGACGGGCCTTTGTCCCTATGGTGCTTTCGGGAGTCAGTGCCACCTGGTGGAGTGAGCCGCCTAGCCCTATAGCGACCCCGCACGGTATCTCCCCTCCGCTCCACGCGGCGCGGGGACGAAGGCCCGTTTCCTGCCCTTTCCTGCCTAGTCTGTGCTGCAGTGCCACGTAGAGCAGTCCGGTGCTGTGTGATAGCAGCGGCCACCGTGAAGGGCGTTTCCAAAAAAGTTAGATTTTTTAAATTGTTATTTCTGAGGCATCGAATGGAGGCACTTATACTCTTCGTTACACGGTTTTAGTGCAATCAATTTAACTTAAATTTCCGGAGTGGAGCAAGAGTGGAGGTCATTACTAACTAGCTAGCTAACTATACTAACATCGGACTGTTGAATCGTATTACGTGATACCTTATTCGGCAGAATCACTGCTCCGGTGTTTCGGTAGTCCGGGGTTCGAGCCTCAGAGTAAGATGAATGGTTGTTTTATTTGCGAATATTAAAAGTTGTGGATATTTCCTTTGTAGCTGCTGCATGCGCTCTGGTGAGCGTACAAGTGACCAGTTACCCGCTTGATTAGTTGTTCACATCACCGGCAGTGACAATACGAACGGTCCGCGCCAATGATTTCACGGCGCAGCTAGGTCCGCACCCATCGGGAACGTCGGGAAATCAAACTTTTTTCGTTAACAAAATACGGGGCTGTATTCAGGCTTATCGTCTTGAAAATACCGGCCCCAGCGCCATTCTTCCCCCGGCCGTAGCCTGTTCGGCTTTTCGAGATAAAATCTGGAGTTTCATACTACGGTATTTTTAATCGAGCACCGCTTGTGTAATGACCTGCTCCTGACTTTTCTGTGTGCGTGTGCGTTTTTCCCTCTTCTTTGCTCACCAAAGACCGATGTGTGGAGTGCACGCAGTAAGGCTTGCTATCTTCCTTGACATCGCCCTCTCCAGTAAAGAAAGGCATACAGGAAAGCTTTTCATTATTTATAAGTGCGGTGATTTATCCAACTCGCTTCGAGAGGTCGACGACCCCTGCGGGGCGTAGCCGTTGTTTTAGCGAAACCCTTCGTGTACGGCCGCGAACTAACGGCGTTGCGAAACGCGGCAGCATCAAAGCACGCGGCGCGGTCTTAACTCGCTTTGGTCGGCCGTAATTTCGTCATATACTGTGCCCTTTCCTTTTTTTTTTTTTGCACATTCGCCACTCGTTATGCGCGAGCTACGTGTTCCAGACAGAGAGCGATTGCGTCGATGTTTCATTCGCACCGGACACAGCGTCGTGTGCACGGGTCGCTCCTGCGTATATGCCCGCTTCACGTTGTCATTTCCCGCGTTTATTATTTTTTCCCCCTTCTCTTCCGGAGTTTTCGCGCCGTTTTGACGCTGCCATAGGTGGTGGCTAGGCAGTGGCGGCGGAAATGTGGGACGAGGACTCGCGGGGAGTTGCGTATGTGTATTCCCCTTGACTCGCGAAAAAACCGTGCAGCGCTTGCGGAAGGTGCGCTAGTTGGCGCGGCGCCCAAACCATTCACGGGCCGAGTTTGACGGAGCTGTTCGCACGTACTGCAACAACGACTGGCCCGAGATTGGCGCGCGCGTCTGAGGGCTGTCCAATCACCGTGGCCAGAGAGAGATCTGTATAGGCCAATCGCGACAGGCGGCGGAAAGTCCCACGAAAACCCACTGGTGCAACGGAGATTTGGGTAATCCCAAGCTGCGGATTGTGTGTGTATAGCTTTCCCCACCGCTGCACGCTCTTCATACGCGCTGCTCGGATTAATAATTCTCGTCCGGGCCCGCGCGATTCGTCACGGCTCTTTAATCTCTTGCGTAAGGAGGGGGGGCCCCCCTGGCATACAGACCACGCCGCCGCGTCGCCTCCTGTCCCTATAGCCCGTTAAGCGGCCACTACCTCACCAGGAAGTGTGTGAGCGGACGCTTTCTACTCTATTATTTTTATTTTCGCCGCTTTGATGGCGTCTTTCGGAGAAAACACATGCCCCCCCCCCCCCCCCCCCCCCCCCCCCATCTTTTTTCTCCTTTTTCTCTGTCCTCTCTGGGCAGTTCTTCCGTCCAGAGCTGCACCCTGCGCCGCCCTTCTCTAGTTTATCTTTCGTTGTTTTCTTCTTCTTTCTTTCTTTCTTTCTTTCTTTCTTTCTTTCTTTCTTCCTTTCTTTCCTTTTTTCTTTCTTTCTTTCTTATCCTTCATGCCTTCCCTCGCAGCTGTGATGCGTGCGCGTATACTGTACGCTCCGATTGCGTCGCGCCGGCATTAGGAGAGCAGGGGTGCCGGCCCGCGGACGTATACGCGGTGCTGCTGCCGCCGCCGCCGATAAGATTGGTGGCCGTTTCGCGCTGAAGCCGCCTGTCGCACCCGTGAGCGGCGACGCCGAAGCAAAACCGATTGAACAGGAAGCTAATCAGGAGTGGGAGCGTCCCGGCGGCTTTTTTGTGCCACCAAACCGCGCGCGGCATCGCCTCTCTCTCTCTATCTCTCTCGTTGTTTCTTTTTTTTTGTTTTTCCATGTGTTGCAAGCTAGTCGGCGTACGCCTCGGTACCTATACCTGCAGGCTGGCTTCACAGTCTGTATAGCCCGCGCGCGTGGACGACAGAGACGCCTTGATTGGGCCCACCGTGCCGATCGAGTGCTGCAGCGTAACCCGAGGCCACGATCGGCACTTGTAACGGATACGGTTAAGCGGAGAAATGAAAAGAATCGAGGCGTGTGCCTATACCGTTAGTGTTACGGAACTAACTATCGGGTCGGAATCGAACCAGCAAACGGTTTCGTGTGCGAATCGGAGCAGGCAAGCGCTGTCCCTCTCTCTTCGTGTGGTTCTGCGTTCGCCCCCTTCCATCGCGCAAGTGGCACCGATTACCGCGGGTATACACGTAAAGGGTGGTGCCCGTATATGGTCTTGCTAACGAGCACCGCGGTTTTACAGTGCGCAGCTGCGAGGGCTTAGTAACACGCACTGCAGGTCAGTACGTTTCAGTTGGACGTTCATTGGCTTTGGCATAGCGCATGTCGACAGTGTACATGCATTGCCCCCTTGGACGGTCACCGTATAGGAAAGTGTGGGTCGGGTTCAATCGACACCAAAGCGGTAAATGCGCCGCAAAGGATCGGGCCATGTGCAACTCAGTTGAGCTGTAATTTGGGGAGTGATTTTTTTTTTTTAACTTTGCCCGTAAAAGGAAGGACATTTGCCGCTTTTGACTTGAATATGGAGCATTGTGCACTGGTCACAAGATCCTGTTTTCCCCGAAAGGCAGGCAGAGGTGGGTTTAGACGGAAAGTGCACGTGTATGCTAGAAGCTCTGCCGTTGGCATTACGCAGCTGATATAGCATCGTCCTGCTGGTGATGTGTTTGTTCAGGCCGGTCAGCTTTGGATACGAAGATCTTTGTCGACGCTCGGCACAGTGTACGAGCGTTCGTTTACGGTAATGTATGCATTTTGATACAAGGTAACGTCGCCAGGAAACTGTCGGATGTGATGGCAGTGATTGCACTGAAGGATTGAACAAACTGTGTTTTTTCATTTATTTGTAACTGCTGACGAGGACGCGAAGGCATTGCGGAAAGTAGATAGCATACCTATACGTATACAGCCATTGCTCTAGCACACAGCTGGAGGACATGTCTCGTTTCACGCAATGATGCGTATTTGTTTGCCGGCAATTATCACAACCGTTTCAGGGTCGCGCTAACTGTAACCAAACCGCGTCCCTATGCTTTCGAGGTAATCCGCACAGATTTCGGAATGCGTGTACTCTGTCGGGAGCAAAATTCGTTTTATATACGTGCCACGCGAGCCTCGGTTGGTTTGCGTTACCACGTTACCTTGCGGCATCGGCCGCTGGCCAAACAGGCAAGTGACCATGCATATTTACTTATAAGAGGTATATGCTAGTTTGCTCGGTTCTCCCGTGTGGCGCTCTTCCGTCGCAATAGCACCGAGCGATGCAACAGCGCGTGTGGTACACTGTATACTTTCGCCTTCGTCTCTAAGCGAGTGTGAGGCCACCTCCAGGGGTGTGTATAATCTCGCAAAGCGCGTTGTCTCACGAACCGTGTACCATCTCTCTCTCGGTGCATGCGCCCTAGTTTGCGGCAGGGTCGAACCTGAACGACAGGGCCTCACCGCATGCGTGTGCAGTATATATAAACACGGTGTTTCGGCGTGTCCCTATAGCAGCGCTTCGCGGGCACGGTAGTAATGCGGCGAGAAAGTGCTCGTACTTGCACGCGGTCGAGTGTGCACTCGATCGCGGGCCCGGCGTGTGTACACATTGCGGCTGCGTGGGCCGCCGCGACGAGTGGTTGTCCGGCCCGGGCAAGGACGTCTGCGCACTCCCTCTGTGCGCCTGGAACTGCTGACGTGCCCTCTTGTGTCCGCTGATGACCATTTGCGTGCAGTGCTGGCGAAGGCCGCGGCGTATACCCCCCCTCCCCCCTCCCCCCCCCCCCCCCCCCGAAACGCGATCCTCATGATGTTGTCTGGGTCCCATGGAGCGCCTTCGATTAGGATTGTGGAAGCCATACGGTGTTTGGCCGGGAGACGCCGTTCTCTTTCACCCGAGGATGGCGCGGACCCAAGTCTTCTGGTATAGACGTGGAGCTTCTACATTTCTACCTCGAAGGAGGCTTTTGTGTGTGGCCGGTGTTTTGGACGACCTACCTCGTGGGTCAGACAGGCATTTGGAAATGTGCGGCTTTGGTATGAGACTCCGGTGCCAAAAAATTGAGTCTGTGAAAAGGTAACGTCCCGGGTTCGAACCCGACCGCGGCGGCTGCGTTTTTATGGAGGAAAAACGCTAAGGCGCCCGTGTGCTGCGCGAGGTCAGTGCACGTTGAAGTTCCCCAGGTGGTCGAAATTATTCCGGAGCTCTCCACTACGGCACCTATTCTTCCTTTCTTTCACTTCCTCCTTTATCCCTTCCCTTACGGCGCGGTTCAGGTGTCCAAAGATATGAGACAGATACTGCGCCATTTCCTTTCCCTCCAAAACCAATTATTATTATTAACGTCCCGGGTTCGAACCCGGCCGCGGCGGGTGCGTTTTTATGGAGGCAAAACGCTAAGGCGCCCGTGTGCTGTGCGTTGTCAGTGTACGTTAAAGATCCCCAGGTGGTCGAAATTATTCCGGAGCCCTCCACTACGGCACCTCTTTCTTCCTTTCTTTCACCCCTTCCTTTATCCCTTACCTTACTGCGTGGTTCAGGTGTCCAACGATATATGAGACGGATACTGCGCCATTTCCTTTGCCCCCAAAACCAATTATTATTATTATTATTATTATTATTATTATTATTATTATTATTATTATTATTATTATTATTATGAAAAGGTAGCGCTCGTTGTCGCCACCCTGTAGTCGGCGACACTCAACATCGATACTGGATGCTTGACGAGGCAGCGTCGGAGGCGACCATTCTTAGCCGAGTGCCGTTTCCTGTCTACCGCGGGGGCATGTTGTGGTGTCCCGATGTAAGTTATTCTTTCCTTTAGCCTCATCTTACTGCCTGCAGTCTTCAGTGCAGCTTTCTGTAGCACGTACTTCTGTGGCTTTAGTGGGTGTTTAGTGAAATGCTCACGGGGAGGCTCTGTTTTCCGTGTGTCTCGTTGTTTGCGGTCCCGCAGTAAAACGTAGCAGTTGAATGGTTTTGTCTGCAATCGTGTTCTACCGTTGCATTCACGTTGTTTCCAGTGTCTTCGTTCTCGAGCAAGGTGTTTTAGCGGAACCGTAGAATGTAAAAAAAAGAGAAAAACACGGGGACACCTATGATTCAATTATGCGTTGGCGATGCGATGACATTCAAAGCTGTTGATGCCTTTGCCGGGAGTGAATGGTGAGGCTTTTTGATACTCAGTTCGCTCTTTCCGAATCGTTCCCGAGGCTTCTTCACACAGACGAACCTAGTCTGATGACGTCACGTCTCTCCAGCTAATGCTCTTTCTCCGCTCTGACGACGTCACTGTCAGCCACCCAATCAGAATTTTTCTGGACCACGCCTTAATAATAATAATAATAATAATAATAATAATAATTGGTTTTTGGGAAAGGAAATGGCGCAGTATCTGTCTCATTTGTCGTTGGACACCTGAACAGCGCCGTAAGGGAAGGAATAAAGGAGGGAGTGAAAGAAGAAAGGAAGAAGAGGTGCCGTAGTGGAGGGCTCCGGAATAATTTCGACCACCCGGGGATCTTTACCGTGCACTGACATCGCACAGCACACGGGCGCCTTAGCGTTTTGCCTCCATAAAAACGCAGCCGCCGCGGTCTGGTTCGAATCCAGGAACTCTGGATCAGTAGCCGAGCGCCCTAACCACTGAGCCACCGCGGCGGGTGGCGCCTTAATGTCACCGCCGGTTCTTTTTTTGCTCCGGTAAGCCTTATAACTAACGCTATCGCATAAATTGTTGATAGCTATCACGGCGCGCTCGTTCCCCCGTTCAGATCGGCCTCGCCTGCATACCACTGCCCATCACTCTACACGTTGCTCCGAACTGATGTGGCGGGACGCTGCGTTCTTTGTGTCGCGGTACAAGTCCTCGAGCCTCGGCGAGGCAGACGCCGCGTGCCTTTTCACTGCGCGCTTCGAGAAGCGCGCCAAGGGGAGGAGGACCCTTGGGGAGCTTGAGCCGTTCCTTCGTCGCGAGCCGCGTCCTTTGCTGGCGAGCGTCCACAGTTTGCCGTGGCAAAACACGCCGCCGTGAGCGCGCTCTTTTTGACCCATTTTGCCGCGGTGGCTCCTCGCATAGCACGCGTTGAAGTGTGTTGCGAAGGGTCCGTGGTGGCGGAGGAGGAGAGGAGGCATAGCTTCTCGTTAGCAAGGAATGGAGTATGTACGCGCACCTTGCGAGAGCGTGAAGTGACCTTCCCTCGGCGCCTATAATTGGAAGAAGGTTCTTTGGGCGGGCTATGGTCGCCGTGGCGTGTACGTTCGCACTTATTGCAGCCGCAGACCATCTGGTTCGAAGATGCTTTGTTCGGTCGTGTTTGTGTCGTGTCTCCAGGTTGTCAGGAACTCGACATCTCCCAGCTACTGTCTTGTGCCTCGTCTCTCTGACGGCCGGTGAGGTGGATGCAAGAAGCGCAGACTTCCGGTGGCGGCAAGAGATGAAGGGCTCCAAAACTATCAGTTGCTATAGCTGCTAACTCTGGTGCAAGAGCGGCGTACGCTCGAAACACGAATACACCTGTATGGGAGTGTAAAAAAGGAGTAAGCTGTCCTATTTTATGAAAGGGAGTGGCTTTAGAGGACAGATTACTCTCTCTTCAATCCTTTCTGTTCAGAGTGTATACCAGGTTGTATGGCACTTGCCGACTACACGGAAGTGTGATTGCCGACTGTACATCACTTAGGGCCGGCCAAGTAAGTCGTGCTACGCGCTATAAACCCCTCTACGCATCAAGATGAACTACCAACTCTGGCCCAACGGGAAGTTTTAAGGGGGAGCTCCAGTGTGTTTAGAAATGCCCTCCACTTCGGACACCGACGTTGAATAGGATGCGCAGCTTGTGTCCGGCGAGCGCAGCTGATCACGTGACCCTAGTTCACGTTCAAACCGACTCCCGTTCTTCGGCGAGTCCTAAAGGAGCGGCGCGCGTTCTTTTTCACCTTTCTTTCCTTTTCGGCCCATTCGCCCCCCCCCCCCCCCCTCCCATTGTTCTCCTCTCCGCGAACGGGTAATAACCGGTTAGCCCCAATTCAACGCGTATTTAGTGCTTCCTTCTCGAGGCTGCGTACGGAGCCGTGGGCGGCGCTTCTTAATCAGTCTTTTCATTGCGGCGTCGAACGGCCGAGTACACAGACGCGTGCAGGAATTTTTAATTACTCTGGCCGAGCCCGGCATCTCTCTCTCTCTCTCTCGGCGGCCGTGACGCTTTCCAGCTGGTCGTGTTGTGTGCAGCGTCTTCCCTAGGCGTCGACTTCCCGAGGCGCAAAATCTCGGAGTCTACGGTGATGCGCGCATTCTGGGTCGGGTCAGTGGTTCTGTGGACCCCAGGGTGGTGCCCTACCTCTCGCCTTAAGTGGCGATGCCGCTGCCGCAGACACCTCAGCGGAGCGACCGCGCGATGGGTTTTCTCGCCACCCCGCGCTCTGGTCGGGAAATGAAGGGGGGGGGGGGGGGGGGGGTACTGTGTCCTAACGAAGCCGCCTCGCAAGGTGGATATATACATACATATGGACCGGGCGAGGAGGGGAATTGAGGAGAGGGGGTGGTGGCAGACGCTCTTCCGCGTTCATTAAATATGTATCGCCCCGGCCAGCCAACTAGGTGGCGCTGCTGTTGCCGGGTGCCTCCTCTTAATGCTGTGCGGCCCCCCGCCGACGCCTGAAATGCCGACCATACACTGTATCTGTGTGTCTGCATACCTTGGTACGTAGTGCATACAAGCGCACCTGCTTCCGTCGATGGCTTTGTCTTTGCTGGGGGCGGTCCGTCTTCGATGCCACCCCGTGTATATAGTTTGGAAAGAGAGGAATGGAAAACGTATACTTGTGGGCACTCTGTGTAAGAGTCTCCTGGCGGCCAAATCCCGCGCTTTTGATTCTGCTACCCAAACCCGGGCCGAGGAATACGCTGAATGCGGAACTCGATCGGCGGCGACTGCCTGCTGTTCGCGAAGATTGGAGGCCCGGGGAAACGACTCCCTTTTATATCGGCGCTGCATGTGTTGTCGTGTGTAGCTGTTGTATATTGGCTCGCCGGAGCTTTTGCTATCGCTCGCCTCGCCACCGGTTCGGTTGGTCGGTCGGATGTTGGAAAGGCCTCCTCCCTCGTCCCCTCTAAATGTGTGTACGCGGCGGTGCGGGGATGCTTGTAGTAGTAGTTGCGTGGCCCGTATTCGTTCATTAGTTTCGCCTCTGCGCCGCTCCTCCCCACCCCGTGGCGCGCAAACTGTTTGCTCGGACAATCTCGAGTGGGCTGCTACGCTTTGCTTCCTGGAGTGTGTGTGTGTATATATATATATATATATATATATATATATATATATATATATATATATATATATATATATATATATATATATGTGTGTGTGTGTGTGTGTGTGTGTGTGTGTGTGTGTGTGTGTGTGTGTGTGTGTGTGTGTGTCTATCTCTCTGGGTAACAAGAATAGGAGGGGGGGGGGGTGTTCTACGTTCACCCGACACCGTGGCAAATTTGTTCGCGGACATGACTCGAGTGTGGCACTCGCTGTATCTCCCACCTCGTTAACTATCGCCCGGCGCGCTTTGCCTTTTTTTTTTCCCCTCTTTATGTCACTCTAGCCGAAGAAGCCAGGAGGTGCTGGCTACGATCGATAGGGGTTTCTCTGTATACGGGCGTTAGTTTGTGGTTCCATGCTAATTTTCCAGATTTAGTGAGCGTGTTTCAGCCTCAGAGTTTTGAATTTGTGCAACGCCCAGAAGGAATTTGGGCGCAGTGTTGCCTTCGAAGATCTCCAGGTGGTGGAAATTATTTCGGAGCCCTCCACTGCGGCAGCTCTTTCTTTCTTCCTTTCTTATTTCGCTCCCTCCTTTGTCCCTTCTCTTACGGCGCTGTTCGGGTTTCCATCGAGATACGTGAGACAGTTACTGCGTCATTTCCTTTCCTCAAAATCAATTTACAATTTTCAATATTGCCACGTGCTGTGACAGTAACGCAGTGGACAGCGGACCAGTAGACAGACAGAAGCGACGGTTAAACGAGTTCTTTACTGGGCTGTCTTGCGACCACAAAGAACTGAACAGTTAACTCGGCGGCGGAGATAGCAACAAACCTGCTCGACGGTCGTCGAAGAACGGAATCCCCAAGGCTCCTCTCGGCCGTGCTCAACTTAAAGCTGACGAAGGAGCTTCGAAATAGGGCACCAAAAGCAACTCCAACAGTGTCGAGTAATGTCGAAGTAGTTACGCGTTGATGCGGTTAATGCCGGTCGGCGTCTTTGATCATGGACAAGATTACAGAGCTTTGCGGCGATATCATTGCCTCGGATCTTTTATTCCCTTCATTCAGTGGATTTGGACGCAGTTGCCGTTCTGTAGAACTTAATTGAACCACCGTAGGACTATTTAACAAATTAATTACGTGGTCATTTTCTTCTGCCACTAATTTTCAGGCGGAGTGAGGGAGAAGTCGCCGTCTGTGATCGGCTCATGTCCTAGCTGCTTGTTGCGTTCGTGTACACATATTGCGAGATGCCGCCCTTCCGCGTTGGTCTGCGTGCAAGTGAATGGCTACCTTTATCACCTCGTGTATGTGCATTGCACATTAGACACCTCTCGTATATCCTATATACGCTCAACTTCGGGTCCTTAATTCGCCCCGCAAAGGTCGAACCATCCGTAGGTCTCGCCTTCAAAATGTTTGTCTCACGGCGGAGTGCCTGGTGTCGGAGTATTCAAGTTCACTGCCTTCTTGGTGCCAAAAATTGTCTTCGGGGTTCGAACGGAGCTCGTCTTTTTTTCTTTTAAAGCAATTGTTGTTACGTGTCACGTTGAAACGTAGTTCATGCGTGCAGCTGACATCCGGTCGACTGGCTGCTGGTGTGCTGTGATTAGAGGTGTACACAGTTGACGCGTCACCTCCTAAATAGGTACCCAACAGCGTCCCCTTTACTGGAGTGATGGCAGCTACCACGAAGATAGTTTGTGACGTGCCTTCTTGAAGCGCTTGGCCTGGCCTGCTTCCGCCTTCGCCTCCGCATGCGCAGTGTAATCGCGCGGCATCTTTGGCTTTATTGCGCTCTTTCCTAGGAGCCGAGGCGATGGAATCGTTCTTAAAACTACGGCTTCGCAGGCCTCGACGTGCTTCTATGTAGATTATCGGGTTCAAAACATCGCCAAGCTCTGCAGCCGTAACTTAGTTTACGAAGCGTCCGGCGGCTACGGATTCTCTCCTAATCAACGCGCGTAGCTGGTCGATGCTTGTAAGAGTGGAAAGACTGTTCGCGGGTAAGTCAGATAACATCCTAACGGTCAGTCCGCGTAACGTGGTGACATCTTCTCCGCTCAAGGATGAATGGTATAAGGAGATAGGCAAAAGAGGCCGCAACCAATCCCGCAGCGCGCTCCGTTTAGCGCACATCCTAATCTCGACGGAGCGTCAGTATAAAAGCAATTGACTTGAGACGCAGTGCTGAGCAAAAGAAGCAAGGCGAAGCGTTCGCTGTCCACCGTGGACGCGCGTATATAGGGGGAAATGAATAAGCCCGAAATCCTTCTCTAATTGGGCTAAAGGGTGGGCGGCGGCGTTTTGCGCGCGGTTTGACTTAGCGGCGAAGGCAATTTGGGCCGAAGTCGGCACCGAGGATTTGGCCCATTCGTCTTTCGCTCGCTGACGGGGATGTGTTGGTTTGTCCGGTTTTCTTCCTTTCTTGCGGGCGCAGTCGCACTCCCCGCTAAATGACTTTTCTCGCTGCCTCCGCGGCTCTACGCCAGCGCCATCTGTGAAGTAAGAAAAAGCCGCTGGATGGCGCGCGGGAGTGTTAGATGTATCGGCATGTGTGTGCTGTCGATGTGACTACGCGGAAAAGTACGCGAGCGCACGTTCGATTCGATATTAGCTTTCGATTCGAGATTTGCTGCGGCCCGTCGAAGAAAACGAGAGATGCGGAGAGGGAGGGAAAGACGGAGCTAATTAGGGCAGCTATTTTAGAGACATATGTCCTCCAGCTGTAGTACGTTTCGCACGCATTTCGGACTCCTTTTCGTTTTATTTATTTTATTTCTTTTTTGCAGTCATCGTACGGCGTTATATAGTGCAACGGACGTGATTTTTATCTGCTTTTATTTAGGAACATTTTGTATGTGCATATGTTTTGGGGTGGCACCGTAGCTGGGTGTGAGTTGTGTCGATTTTAAGCAAGCAACGTCGTGTGATGTATTCTCGCTTTCCGAAGCAGCTAGCTGCCGGGATACGTTGAAGTTGGCGTGTTACGATGAAGAGGTTAAAAGTTATCAGAAAGCCAGGTAATTCGATGACATGGAACCGCAAGTGTCTCTTTGTTACGAGGGCTTTTTTTAATAATAATTAATAATTGTTTTTTTTTGGGGGGGGGGGGGGGGGAATGGCGCAGTATCTGTCCCATATATCGTTGGACACTTGAACCGCGCCGTGAGGGAAGAGATAAAGGAGGGAGTGAAAGAAGAAAGGAAGAGAGAGGTGCCGTAGTGGAGGGCTCCGGAATAATTTCGACCACCTGGGGATATTTAACGTGCACTGACATCGCAGAGCACACGGGCGCATTAGCGTTTTTCCTCCATAAAAACGCAGCCGCCGCGGTCGGGTTCGAACCCGGGAACTCCGGATCAGTAGTCGAGCGCCCTAACCACTGAGCCACCGCGGCGGGGCAGGGCTTTTCTTTTATAGTTCTTGCTTTTTCACCTTACCTTCCTAGCTTTCTCTCTACCTCCATTTTTCGTTTGCTTCGCGTTTCTCTTACGTCTGTTCCCCCGACCAAAACGATCTCATGGTGTTATGACCTGCACATCTATTCTTTCCGTGCTCAAGGTTTTCTACTGTTTCGTGAGCAAACAATATGAGGCTGTGGTGCCTGACTGTGGCGCCACTTGTCGCAGAAGGGAACGCAAACGCTCCAGGGACTGACAAAGCAATGCACAACGCGACGTTCACAACGCACCGCGTCAGCAGATGTGACAATTATTAGATGGGAACCCCAAGACAGCAGTGGGCATTAAGAGAAAGAATATATATACGAAAATTAGCCTCCTCTACGCAGTCAACAATCGGAACAAGTTGACCGTAATCGGGGGTAATAATCGCGGCCGATAAATAAGTATCGCTTTTAGTATCGATGCCTTTGTATGGACGCGTGGACGCTGCCGCCGGGTCTAAATTCCGACGCCGGTGCCCCCGGCCGCGTCTCTCAAAGTAGCAGTCAGGTTCCAGCGACTGGCTCGACTCTCTGGAGCGCTTTGTATTGAGATCTGCAATTTGATCCCCCTGGGGACGCGAGATATACAGCCTTGCTGGCAAGTCCACGGAGCCGCGTGGTTTAGTTTTCAGTCATGTAGTGTGGCACTCGTGGAACCTCTGAGGCTCCGAACCTCTGTAGGCTGTGGAGTACGCCGTCCCCACCTTTAAAGAGAGTGTATCGGTCTTAAGGGGCGCCGTCAGTGTTGCTCTATACAGCTGAAAAGGAAATAGTGTGACCCCGAAACTTTTGACGAATTTTATACTTTCCGTTTCGCCGAGGACTTTGGGGGGGGGGGGGGGGGGGAACCTCGCTCATACGCAACCGCCGCACTCGCCAGAATGTTGGGGCTCTGTGTGCGAATGTCGCGCGCACAGTGCTGTCTGTTATCGCAAAAAAATTTATATATCAAAATTGGCACGAAGTGCATGCGGACGTAACTTTCTTCGCGTTCCGTATGTGCCGCGAGCGGTGTGTTTATGCTGTAACACCCCTGCACGCGCGGCACGGCGGTTCTTCTACTCGCGCCTGTTGTTGTCGGAGGCCTTTGCGAAGCTTATTCGCCTCGCGTTTTCTGCATGCAGCGTTCGCCGTGGGAGGGCGTTCCCCGTTGGCGGCCCGAGTGTGTGCGTACGTACGCGACTCTGTACCCGCGTGTGGCGCTGTCGCACACACACACGCTCGCTGTAGTCGCTCGGTTGCGGCGAGTGCTTGGCGGAAGCCTCTCTTCGAGATGTATTGCGGCGTTTACGATTCCGAGTTGCTCGCCGCCCGTGGGCTCTTGTCGTTCGGGCTCGGCTTGCGCGAAAGCTGCGCGATCCCAGCTCGCTTATCGCTCGGGATATCCCGCGCGAACTCGCATCTGCGCGCTCGCGTTCGGTGTGCCCGCCCAGCTCGCTGCGTTTGCGGGCCCCCTCCCGCTTGACAATGCTCTGCGAGTTGGGGGGGGAGGGGGGGGGGGGCGTTTAGAACCGCGGGACGCGGCTAGCTGTGGTGGTGCAGTAATTATTACAGTAGAGTAGTTGGCTTTCGCGGTGCGTCCTTGGCCACGCATAATGCGGTGTTTTCGTGTACGCGCGCACAGCACGCATGTTCGATACTCTTTGTGCCTTTGCTAGCTCTCGCGAGTGTATACGTGAGCCTACAGTTATTCGTGCGGCTCGGCTTATGGTTGCCGGGGAACCGGAGATCGCTATCTCCGGCTGTGCGATCCCCTGCGTAGTATACTGCTGCACGCACCGTCTGGCGGGAAGCTGTGCAGCCTGTATGCAAGTAGAATATACAGCTGGTCAGTCGGGAGAAGAGCGCGCGTGTAACGATTGGCTTGGCGTTTCTGCTGTCTGCGCGGATGCGGGCTGGGCAACATTATTTTTCTTTCTTTTTTCTCGGCGCACACTAATACATGTCTGCACGGCCAAGTTTACAGACTATGTATTTTGCTTGCTCTAGATAGGCGATGATACCTGGAAGACGATATGACGCTGTGCCGTAAGTGCAAAAGAAAAAAGAAAAATTATGTTCAGGGACTTTAGTCGTTCCTGTCCTTCATGGGAGCGGTAAGACGCCTTCGTCGCTCCCAGGCTGACCTTAATGCTATTCAGTGTGTGCTACAGCGACACAACGCTTTTTTCTCGGCACCCGAACATGGTTGTTTCCACAAACCGAAACTATGCACAAGCGCTCACAATGTCGTCTAAAGATACGGCGCTCGCTGTGTCCTGTCAAACTTGTCAGACAATGGATGTGAAGTAAGGTCAGCCACACGTCCGGTATACGGCGGCTCTCCGCGTCGTCTGCTGTAGTTGTTGTTGTTGTTGTTCCCCTCACAAAATGGCACATACCCTCAAGGGGGATTGGCCATAACCAGGCGGTGACTATTTAAATTGCAGATTGCATATGAGAAGCGTGGGATGACCTAACAAAAATTGTGCAACTCTGTTTCCGTAGCAGAGGAGGTTGCAGGAGGTTAGGGCGACCTAACAAACTGAAAATTAGGTATGGCAGACAGTAAAAAAAAAAGAGAGATTGAGAGAGAGAGAGAGAGTAGGAATTGCAAAAAGTAGTTACCCAAATACGAAAGCTTATGATGGTAGACGTTTTGATTCTAGGAGATAATTTTGAACGGCAGAGCAAACATTCCCATTGGTATGGCCAAGCATAGAAGCGCCAAGGGACAGAAAAACCGCAGAAGACAGACGCAAATTGGGATTCTGCATTGGGTGTAGTTGTAGTGACTGCCTCATCGCGTCTTCCAACTTCTCTGCCACTGCGCTGTTTTAATCCGCTTTTAAATGCATACAAACCGTAACATTGCACTCGAAAAGACTATAAATTCGGTGGCATATTTCTTTCAAGCCGTTTAGACTACACTGGTCTCGTTGAAAAAAGGGGTACTATACACCTTTGTACCGATGATTTCTTAAAATGACCCTAAATGTGGTACGTATCCGCGTACCTTTGTCTTTTGGACGCATAAAACAACTTATAAATAGAATTGAATATTGCTTCAAGAAGTATTATGACGCGTTTGACTGATGGAAAAGGCTCAAACGCTCAAGTTCTCAACAAAAAAAAAAAATCCCGCAAAAAATAAGTGGCGTTGTCCGCGATTGTGATAAGACATAGGCGCCCGTCCCCACCGTTCTATATTTCTCGTTCTTGCCTGTTTCGCGCTGCGCATTGAGCACGAACGATCGCCAGCTAGCCCGAGCTAGACGTTTGACGCAGAACGCCGACGAGGCCTATTCGCTAAAGATGAAGACGGGCCGAATGGTTTGTTTGACAGTTCGGTAGTTTTCAACTCGCAAAAAAATATGGTCCATTATTTGCCGGCACACGAAGCAAGTGCGACAACGTGTGTCCTACAAAGGGTTAAATAAATCGAGCGTATACACCGTCGGCTCACGTGTCTTCGCTCGCATGTCATCGTCGTCGTCATCGAGAATGCGGGCTTTTGCGCGCGGCCAGCGGCACCCGCCGCTTTCTGCCGCCGCGTCCTGCCAGCTGCTGATGTATGTGCCGGGCGTCGGCGGGCGCCTCCTCCGATTGCCATCTGGAGCGGCGCGGCCGCTTTTCTCCGACGGTGGTGGCGAAATGCCAGACTCGCTTCTTTGCCTACAGGCCCGCGACGAACCTCGCTACAGTTGTGGTGGCATTATCGAAGAAGACCGTATTGCACGAACACTCCCAATAGCGGCGTCGGCGTGCATGCACTAAATTTGCCGCTATTATTACTGCTATATAGCAGATATGAAATCGACGCCGCGCACGTCTCCGAAGGTACGGCGTTGCGACCGGACCCGCCCTTTTCGACGAAGTGTTGTACGCGTCCGTAGTATATACACGTGGTAAAACGTGGTGCAGTGCGCATGCTCCGTCTTCTCGGACGTCTGGGCGTTTTCGTTCCCGTGGCTCATAGTGTTTCAGACCGTGTGCTTGCCGCGCTGCTCGAACGCGGCGGCCACCCCGGCCCGCGCATGCGCTGTTACTGTAACGTGATAGCACGTTCAGCAGGGAAAAAAAAGAGAGCAGTGGATATGTGAATGCCAGCGTGCAGTGCGCTCGCAACGAGCATAAAAGTCTTCCTGAGCGAGTGTGGATTGCTGCCTCCCCCTCCATCGCTGCCGGGCGCGCTGCTGTATCGCCTCCCCCCCCGTCTTTCTTTCCTCGGCTTTCTTCTCCTCTTCGTTCGCTCTCTGTCTCGTCGTAAGTGGCCCGCGTAACGTGTTCGGCGACTTGAATGCGTAGACGGTGAGAAACGACCGCTTTGTTTTCCGCCCTGCGGCCGGCTTGCCCGAGCGGTCGTCGCGGCGGCAACGTTTGGTCTCGGCGCTCGCTCGTTCGTTCGTTCGCTCGCTTGGGTCGCTTTGTTCGTCGGTCGGCCGCCCGCCCCGGCTACATGCTCAACAAAAGGGCGGCGGCGTCTTATTGTCGCCTCCTCCTCATCTTCTTCTTCCTTGGCCCGTGTTGCTTTTTTGTTTGGTTTCTTGTCTCACCGGGGACTGCGTTCGTGCCGTATAGAACATGGGGTCGGTTTGGGAGTGGGGTGGGGGGGGGGGGGGGGGGGGGGGGGGAAAGCGGCCGAGCCCGGAACACGCTTCTATAATAACGTATACGTGCTACAGCGAACCCAACCCCGTGCGCGATGAAGGCGAACGTGAATGATTGTGTCGTGGCTTTGTGTGGTGAGGGACGCGTATGCAGCGTCTCCCGCGGAGTTGCTCGTTTGCGGCTTTGCGGAAGCGCGCGCTGTTCCCGACGTGTGCACAGTTAGCGTCTGTGACGCGCGTGTTTTAATTATTGTTTTTTTTTGGGGGTGGGGGGGAAGGAAATGGTGCAGTGTCTGTCTCATATATCGTTGGACACCTGAACCGCGCCGTAAGGGAAGGGATAAAGGAGGGAGTGAAAGAAGAAAGGAAGAAAGAGGTGCCGTAGTGGAGGGCTCCGGAATAATTTCGACCACCTAGAGTAGTAATTCTGATCGCCATTCATGTTGAAATCACGCGGTAACAATTCCGTTTATGTTATTTTTCGGCAATTTCCACCCTCTTTTTAATAACCCGGCCAACGGGCGTCTTCAAATTAATTACTCAATTGTGCGCAAGAAATATACGGCCGAATCAGTGAGTTAGCGCGGGCGCCGCGCGCCTCGCTTGCTTCGCGGGCTGTCGTTTGCAGCCGTCCAGCTGAAACACCCACCCACCCCCCTCGGCGGGCACGCGCGTGCATTCCTAGCACGTGCTCGTTATCCGCGTTCGCACGCGTCGCACACAACGCAGCGCCTCGCGCGCAGACAGATGGGCGCCGGGTCCCGCTCTCCGCCTGTTTGTCTTCGAGGATGTGTGTGTGCCCAGAGTGACACGATAAGGAGGGGGATTGGTCGCCGTCTTTCCGCTCGGGGTCCGCTACTCGCGTTTGTTTGGCCTCTGTTTGACCCCCGCGTACCCGGCCGCGGTCAGCCGGCAGATTGGGCGGCCGTCGTGTCCGCGCGCGCTTCCTACACCGCAGCGCGCGGTCTTCTTGGCCGTATCTGTGGAAGAACGCGAGACCGGCGGGCGCGTGACCTTCGCCGAGAGATGGGAGGTTGCCCCTGGGAAGAAAATGAGCCTCTCCGCTGCTGACAACCCCCCCCCCCCCCCCCCCCCCCCCCCGCCGGAACGGTTCGCGCGTCGCGCTTACTTCCTGCGGGCTCCGCGTGTTTTTCTTGGGGAAACAAACCTCTTGTTCTCTTGTGACTTCATATCTGGCGCCCCTGATTATTATCGTGGCTGGTCGACCAGCGAAGCGGGGGACTGGTTTGTGCGGAATGCCGTCGAGACTCGGTTGGAACGCGCACGGAGAGGTCACTCGGAAGAACTTGTGTTATTTGACTATATAGTCGGATACAACTCAAGAAAGAAGCGGCTCCCCCCCCCCCCCCCCCCCCCGGTCAAAGAACCACCTTCCAGCCAATGGCGTCGCCGGTTCTCACGAGCCTGCTAGCTTGACAATACAGGGAATGGCAGATGAAAGGGGTAGTCCCCTCCCTGCATGCATTGTGACGTTAGCAGGTTCATGATCGGCCGACGCCATTGGCTGGAAGGGGTTCCTTTGGCGGGAGAAAAGTCGTTTCTTTCTTTAGTTGTATGGGGGCTACAGTGGTAAGGGCCAGCTGCGACGAAATTTATTTGGGCTAGAATGTCACTTAACGGGCCGGGTATACATATGTGCCCGCGTGTGTGGTTTCCCGAATGGGCGTTACCTAATAGCGCAAATCCAAGGCGGCACATGAAGCGATACGATGACTGGAAGAACACGAGCGCGACCATGGACATGCACATACGGGGGGGGGGGGGGCAAAAGTTATTTCGCCGTCGGTGGGCGTATGTCCTGGCCCTGTGCATGTTGCGCTGTCTAACTTCTAGATCTGAGATAAGGAGATAATAAGCGTGTGGCATGTGACCATGGCGTAGCGGAAATATCTTCAGCGGTCGCGCGTGGCTGGAAGGCGTCTTCTGACGAGAGTGGTGACTGCGCGGGGAGGTATGAGCTCTCGCATGCGCCGCAGGGATATGTGGATCAACTTTGTCGCACGCGGGTTGAGTCGGTCTTGTTTTCCTGGCGTTGTTTTTTCCGGGCTGTGGTTCATGACGTCCGCGGAACGCTTTGTCCTTTGTAATCCGTTTGCGCAAATTGTGGTTGTCCGTATCCGTGTCCACTGGGAAAGGAAATTAGAATGGGGCGTCGGTGTTTGTCATTGGCCCCTAAATGCCACCTCTAAACTGTCCCGCAGACTTTGTAAATTGGCTGTTCGCGATGCTCTGATCCCATGCATTGTAACGCTGAAGGTTTTCGCGGCCCAGAGTGACGCATACTGGCTGTACGGCACACCTGAGGATGCTGTAGAGAGGGTGAGGAAGAGAGGAATTGAAGAATGAAGTGGCGCGCAAATAGCGCGCGTCTTCTGGCAGCCATGCAGCCACGGAAAGAACTCGGCCACCTTTGTGAGATCAGTGAAAGATCCAGAACCGCATATAGCGGTCCAATCCATGGCCTTCCACGGTTGCAATTAAAGGGCTGCACTGCATGGAAAGCGAAAGGCCTTCATCGAGTCTTTCGAAAGACGATTAAGCAGCCGGGGGGAAATGACCCAGCCAGTGTGCATGGCGGTCGGCTTGTGCAAACTTTTCAGCGTACTGCGGTGCAGATTGCGCTTGTACTACGGCGGGCGCTGGTTCCCCGAGCTTGAAATGCAAGCTGCGGCGCCAAGAAGGGTGTTCGGAGGAGAAGGAGGTAGCGAGGCAGCCGCACGGCGTTCAGTGGCAGTGCACAAACGGCTGCCCTGCGCTGTGTTTCGCCTAAAGGAGTGCAGCGTTGAGGCGGTAGTTGGGTGCGGAGCGCAAGGTGCGTACAGCTCACGGATTTTTCTCCTAAGCCGTTCTTGAAGGTGGGGATCGGGGTCGCTTCTCGACACAACCTCGGTCAAGATGACGCCCGCTCCGTCCAGGACAGCAGTGCCGCTTAGTGAAGGATTCGTTAGTGGAGGAAGAAGACTTGGTTTATTTTGCATATTTGCAAGCTTTCGAGTTCTGAAGTGAGCTCCCGCAACTGCATCTGCAGTCCAGTTTTATACACTGCGTCTTCCCTAGATTCCCCAGGTAGGGGACGCCCTCGCCGTGGTGGGTGTAGACAAAACTTGCGCTATCACACACAGACACCTCCGCACACATGAACACGCCCCTGGCATAAGTTGAGCCCGAGGGAGAGTTGTGTGCGGCCAGGACCCCGTCAGGCTGGCAGGCGACGTCAGGTGGTTCGCCCGCTCTTCGCCGGTCGGTGAACTTCGAAGAAACCGAGGTGCAGCCCCGTCGGGAGATAATCCCCCGTGGGTCTGTCATTACGCATGGCCGGCGAAGCCTGCAGACAAGGCACTGTGGCGATCCGTTGCCACGCTGGTGCTGTGCCCGTGAGGCCAGGGGTAGTCGGGTCGGTGGAGACGTCGGGGAAAATCGGAAGACAGCCGGAACCACTTCGCGGCGCGTGGCAGCGACTCCTTACAGCGATTTTCGCAGAACCCTGCTCCCCGCTTGTCCCACGCAGCAACGACCGGGCGAGCGCGGTAAATGCATACCGCAGACACCTGGCGAGAGATTCTGTCTTGGTGGCAATCCTCGAGGCCTGTTGGCGCCAATCCTAATACCAGCTGGCGGCCATTCCTAATACTGTGCTGCTGAGCTCACGAGGACTTGACTTCCTCTCGCATTCAAGAGAATTGAAACGCTTGTGATGAGAGAGAAGACTCGCTGCATGTCCACGAAGTATAAACACCGTGGGCTGTATATATATATATATATATATATATTGGAAGCAGTCGGGGTTGCACAACGGGCCAGTGAAAACTTGCACAGCGAAAAGGTCACAACTGGTACGATTATCTTGGTTTATTTACCAGCTGTTTCAGACGGTGGACTTTCCATCATCAGGGTTTTAAGTTGACTAATATATATATAATATATTCACAAGGACTGCACATGTGCCGAGAATCAACTGTCCTCAGTTGTATACGCTGCACCTCTGTGAAGTTTATGAAGCGAGATTACCTCGCACTGCGCTTTTTCAGCATTGATCTAGGTGCTATCGTTCCGCAGATTGTACGACGGGGCGCGTCTCTGAGGTGCGCGCTGCGGAGGGCCACTATGTTGCGGTACACCTCCGGCAGACCCCGCGTTAGACCTGGAACAAGACTTTATTTTTGTTTGCTTGTTTCCATGCTTTGCGTGAAGAAAGGAAACAGCTCGCCGCTACTCTTGGCTATAGACACAGTGTGCCTACAGCGTCGTCTCATGTTTCATCTCAGTCCAACCTCGTTACAACGAAATAATGGATACAACGAAGGAATGACGATTCCTTTTAAAAGCTCGGTCAACACGGGCTTTAACGAAGTATTCGCCGGGCCCCTTCAACTTCGTTACAGCGAGGTTCATGTACTGAAGAGGTATAAGCAACCAAAGGGGCGCTTCTTGGCATTCAGTCTTTGCGGGATAGTTGCTTTGTCTAGACCGCCTTTCTATAGTCGGCGACGGCGCAATAAGCGGCACGTTTCCTGCGGCTTGTTGCGGAGTTACTCCTAATTTTTATTTTATTGCAATACGCGTTTTTTAAATGCCTGCGTTCCCGAAGGCGTCGTTGCCGGTTTCTGAAGGCATGGAATTCTTTATTTTAGCACAGAGCATAGAAGAAATCAGAGAAAGGAATTGGCAGTGGCTTAACTTGGCTAATCCTGGAATTCAGCGAAAAGCAAGGGCGCTTGCCAAGCGTCTGAGGCTCATCCATGACAGCTCCGCTACACGCTCGGGACAGCCGTTCTATGACGTGGTGTCAGATGGTCTTACGACACCCCCATCGGATGTCATCACGTGGCTTCACATCACCCCATCGGATGTTCTTAAGGTCAGAGGTCAACACAAAAGTCGTCGGTCAAGCGTTCGACACCATAACTGTGCCACATATGGTCATACACGCCTATCCTTGGTTAGGCTGAAGGTCGTTCAAGGTCGTTGTGCTGCCTACCCGAAGACTGCTTTACCTAGCGAAGCTTTTCGTTTCAGAATTTTGCGACGCGCACTGCAGCCAAACTTCTAGCCTCGATTTTTGTTCCGATCGACGCTGACGCACTTTCGTTGTTCGTCCCTGGAGAGAAGATATATGCGTGACAGCTCTCCGAGTTGTCTGATGCCAGCTCTGTATACGTTGCTTCCAGGAAGCTGCACGCTTTTACTGAGAGGTGGGAGTGTCGCCGGGACAAAAGCGAGGACACGGAGCGGAGTTGCGCCCCTCCCCCTCCCCCTGCTCGTGCAGCCAGCTAGCTAGTTAGTCTCGTGGGGCGGCGCTGATAAGGCACCCCAAGCGAGGACGGCGCCTTTCTGGCCGTCGCCCGCCAGCCGCCAGCGCTGATTAGGCAGTGCGGCGCTCGTGTAACCGGTTATTACTATTACTATGTGGGGAAGTACGGGCGCTCGTGGACTAACGCGCTGTACATGTGCCGCTGTGTACGTGGAGAGTAGAGTGCGGGTCCCGTTCGCGAAACTCGGCTTCCTTTGACGATATACTGTCGCCCTTGAGTTTTGCAGCGTGCGCGCACTGGGCTTTCGGCTCGCTTTTTCTTGTCGATTTTTTTTTTTTAGCACGGTTGGGTATACGAGGTCGGACCTCGCGGGACGCCAGGGCTCCTTGCACCAGAGGTGCGTCCGCGTGAATCGGGGTCGCTTGACGATGACACAGACCTGGAACACGATGCAGTGAAATGGAGCTTCACGCGGTCTCGATTGTAATTTGGCGCTGTTGTAAGAGAAGAACGTGAGAAACTTGCTAATTTTAGCAACACTGCAAAACGCTCACCCTAACCGATCCAGTGTAGTGTGCATCTGACTTTAGCTAGCCCCGAACAATGGCACCAGAGATTTCTCTGTAAGCACGATACAAAGTACTGGCTGAGAAACTTGCAGTTTCCTTACAAAAGTGATCTATACACAGCCTATAGACTTCTTATAGACTCCATTGCATTCCTATATGATATTTAGTTTTGTCTATTCATAGTCTATAGACAAAAGTACACTGAAAGTGTATGGCCATAAATCTATAGATTGTGCATATGATTTGTGTTGCTTATAGACTTTATGGACAGTAGTAGTCTTTGGATAGTTTATAGACTGCCTAAAGAAATTTTTGTTAGGGTTAGCCAGTCACGTTGAACTGGAACAGATGCTTGACTCGTTATAATTACAAGGTTGCGAGACCAAGCCCATGAGCATAAACGCTGTTGAAAGTCGTTTCGGTAGCTGGCAGGTGACCTGTCTCCGATTTTATTTTGTTTTCTCGATGCAGCGAAGCCGCTTTCACAAGGTACTGTGCTATATACCGCTTACAAGCAGCGTGGAGAGGGGGCCCGATGTGACACCGAAACACCGAGCGAAGTTTATTCCCGGGGCGTAATTTACACAGCTCGCTACGCAACAGCAGCACGTACACCAGATCAGGTGTCGTGATATGATATCGTCGCTCGCGGCACAACATCACATGCAATGCCTGCTTCGCAGCCGGCGCTCCCGCCAAAACATAAACATGTCAGGCTGTTACGCCTGAGTCGCAGCTTGCGCGTTCCGAGCCTGTTATCGCTTCCGGACCCGGGAGTGCGGCCGGTTTTTTTTTCGTTGTCTATTTAATAGCAATTGCTAATCGGTAAAGGAAAAGCATATTTGTCTCACTCTTGGTGGACGTATACCTGAACCGCGCCTTTGGTGGACACCTGAACCGCGCCCTTGGTGGACACCTGAACCGCGCCGTGAGGGTAGGAATGAAGAAGACGGCGTGAGCTTGCTACGCGCTTCCGTGCCTTCGAGCAAATTTACATGACGAGCTCGTCCCTCTCAAGTGATGTACCGCCGCCAGTACGCTTAACACGAACGCTCGAGCGCGTGTCTCCCACTGACAGGAGAACCGCTGGGCATCGGACGCTGGGTCTGAGACAATGTTAGGGTGGAAGCAGGGAACCAGCTGTCTCCAACCACCGCAAACACACCCTTGAGTATTGTCCCGGACCCAGCGCTCAGCGGTTATAATGTCGATGCAGCACGTGCATTCGGACGTTCATGTTAAGGGTGCTGTTGGCGGTACACGAAGGCAAAAAATTTTAGGGAACCTGAGAGTAATGCAAAATAATTCCCCCTTTTTTTTTCATTCCCATGGTATCGATGAACGGCCTGGAGCTAGAACTTGCATAGCAGCTGGTCGCACTAGTAACTGAGTACTGCACCGTTCTGTTCTGTTGAGACTGTTGGTTGTCAGGGCATTCAGCTTTTCCAGGAATCTGATCGAACTTAAACTTTCGCGCCTTTTCGTGGCGAACATAGAGAGAGAGAGCGATAGAGAGACATTTCAATAAATACAGGAGAGGTTGTAAACATGTCGTTCTACTCCAGATGAGGGTGAGGGAGCGTAGAGCACCGCGCGTTGCTGTAAGCCTGATGGAGGCCTCTCGCCGCAACTCGGGACAGGCAACGCGGCACGCGAGCAGCTCGCGATACCCGAGCGCGCGCGCGCTTTCCCCAACGCAGCCAGCGCGTCGCCAGCGGCGAGGCTCCATCCACGGCGGCGTCGCGTCGACGCGACCGCGCCGTTTCGCGCCCGATGAGTGGCGTCGATAGCGGGCTCGTTAGGCGCACTTTTGAGGGCTGTGGCGCCGCCCCCATTTTGCATATGTGCCTCCATGTCGTCCCCGTTCCCGAGGCCGCTGCTGCTCCTGTGACAGAAAGTAGAAGAAACGAGAAAGAAACGGGAGAAAAAAAAAAAGAAGACGCAAGCCCAGCGCATTGTTAGGCCTCCCTTTCTCTCTCGCGGGAACGGCTTCTTAGCGTCGGTGCAGGACCGTTTTTTTTTTTTTTTTGCTCGAACCGTCGAGAGGCTGACCCATCTTCCCGGTGGATCTTGAAACAAAAGTGCTCGAAACTGCGTGGAAGGCGTGTATGCGCACGCAGCGTTTTTAGGCACGTGAGAGAGAGAGACTCTCGTGCGGCAAAGCGGAGGACACTTTGAATCCTTTTCTAGGATGGAACAAAGTCGGTAGTTGATAAAAGGCGCCGATAGGTCGTAGAAGAGAGTAAGTGTCCGCAGCCATTTCGCAGTGTTACTGTTCAGAAAACACTGAGGAGGTTTGTACGATGTTGCCAGTATTCATTCCGCGCGCCTGTGGCGTCTGTGCATCGCCTATATGCCTGGCTTCGAGTGGCGGTCACGGAACTTTCTTAGCGGCGGTTTGCCGCTTTCGGGCTTAGTGGGAACGAATGCACAGAAACAGTGAGATATAAAGAGACGGAAAGACAGAAAGCAAAGAAAGGAACACGTGTTTTTCAGAAAACCTCCAGTATCTCTCACAGAAAAAGAGATCAGATATCTTAGAGTTAAGCAAACCCAATTCACTCAGTTTCATGCCTTAGGCGGACCAGATTAGCAAGGTGATTCAGAAGCTTCCTTGGTGTTCCCCCCCCCCCCTTTTTTTTTGTTAAGAACGGTTACTGTATAAAAGCAGTATTGTTTCAATAAAAGTGGAGTTGTTAGTGTAGCGCTGTGCCCTACATGTCCAGTTCGTTTCTTGCGTCCTCGGCTTTTTGTGCTAGAAATTTGGCAAATATGTACCAACTAGCCTGCAAGAAAGAATGTTCTCGAAAGGGAGGAAAGAAAGACGAAATAGAAGCCTTGGCTTTAACGATCGTTTAATGCGCTTAAACGTGATTAGCATTTGCGATATAGGGATAGGTGTGTCGACGTCTTCGTGCAGTCGTGCTCCTTGGCTGCTCTCTTTACGTTCACGCTGCTACTTCTTCCGTCTTGTCGATGAACAACGCTTAGCGGGGCAGTGCGCTTCGCCCAGCACAGCGGTAGCGTTTTCCTTCCCATAATAATAATAATTGGTTTTTTGGGGGAAAGGAAATGGCGCAGTATCTGTCTCATATATCGGCGGACACCTGAACCGCGCCGTAAGGGAAGGGATAAAGGAGGGAGTGAAAGAAGAAAGGAAGAGGTGCCGTAGTGGAGGGCTCCGCAATAATTTCGACCACCTGGGGATCTTTAACGTGCACTGACATCGCACAGCCCACGGGCGCCTTAGCGTTTTGCCTCCATAAAAACGCAGCCGCCGCGGTCGTTTTCCTTCCCACGGGCGCGTTTTCGATGCTACGTTTGAATTGGAGGCCTCGCAAGGCCGGGTCTCGCATAGAAAACACTGGTGTCGTTTGAAAGCGAAAAGGTGCATAGAGGCAGCGGACGGGAAGTAATGCTTCAACAAGCGAGGCCTATGCTTGTCGCACCTTTATCTTTCGCGGTCGAAGCGTGCAGGACGCGCGGCCGGCCCGTGTTTACGTTTTCATTCTGGCACGGAGTCGAACTTGGCAGACTCGCAGTCGCGCTAATGGGAGACAAAAAGAGATCAGCGATCGAAGGGCTTCACCAGGCGCAAGCTTGCCAATTGGAAGGGCACCGATTAAGGTCCTTCACTTCTGTTTCATCGACGTACGAAGGCGAGCGCGTTTTAGGATACGCCGCGGTTAATTGATTAGAGATTGAAAGAAAAATGGGGTCCTGAGCGCTAAAGTCGCCCTGCGAGCCTTCGTGCTTATGCTCTTTCAGTTCAACTGTCCGAGCGTTATCCGCAGCCTGTCGGATATCTCATTCGTGGAGGCAAAAACTTGCGGGCCCCTTAAGCGGCACGCATAGGATGCTGTACGGCGGCAGGTGCGGGAACTTTTTTGGGCTCCCCTTGATTACTGGTGTGGAGGACCCTCTCTTGAGAGCGCGGTAAATGCCTTGCAGAGCAATAACCCCGAGTTGAATAATCGTAGCGACGAGATACGATCTTGACTCTCTCACTGTGTCGCGGCAACTTGTCCAAACTGCCGCATTAGTGACTAATCGTGCACTATATAGCGAAGTATTCTAGTGCGCTTTTACCTGCTGGCGGACAAACATTATGAGTCCGCGTCCCGCCCGGACTTCCAACTGTGCAGTGCGGGGGCGGAAGTGGTGACGCGTACGCTGTCATTTCTTGTTTGTACGCAGAAAGGGAAGACAATGTTCGCGTCAGGCAAGAAAGAAAGAAAAAATAAATAGAGAGGAAGTGGGGAGAAGGCCGAGAAAGTTACGCCCTGCTGGCCCAGTGGAACCGCTTGACTGCCGAGTGAACGGCTCTCCGCGTGCCTTTCGTTCCCTGTTCCTGCTGTTTCGTTCTTCTTGCTCCGTGCCAGAAACGGCGTTTCATCGGCAGTGTAGGCCCGCCGCGGTGGCTCAGTGGTTAGTGCGCTCGGCTATACTGATCCGGAGTTGCCGGGTTCGAACCCGACCGCGGCGGCTGCGTTTTTATGCAGGAAAAACGCTAAGGCGCCCGTGTGCTGTGCGATGCCAGTGCACGTTAAAGATCCCCAGGTGGTCGAAATTATTCCGGAGCCCTCCACTACGGCACCTCTTCCTTCCTTTCTTCTTTCACTCCCTCCTTTATCTCTTCCCTTACGGCACGGTACAGGTGTCCAAATAACGATATAAGAGGCAGATACTGGACCATTTCCTTTCCCCAAAAGCCAATTATTATTATTATTATTTATTATCGGCAGTAAGGGGATATGCAGGCCTCCAGTCACTCGTGGCAGCCTCTCCCGATCAGTAAAGACGAAACCCCGCTTCCTTAGCGCTAGGGCGTGCCGCTTCATTCCGGTAAAGCTCGTTCGCGGCCTTTAGTTTATAAGCTTAGTCCCACAGCGTCGTCGGAGGTCGTTCTCAAGCTTAAAGTGCGATGGGCTAGCTCTGGAGCTTAACATATAGCTGACGACACTCGTCGCGGAGTTAAAAATGTTTGTAATGCGGTTAAAAGCCTCGCCAAGGGAAAAAAAAAGTGTCATCCGTCATTAAATTCGCCATTGGCGGCAGGTAAATCGCATCACCGGATGGGAAGTGACGTCGTCACTTCCGGTAACGGCATTAACAGCTTGTAATGCTACTGCATTGCCAGCGCATAAGGTATTTCAGCTTCTCTTTAAGCCAATCCATGGCCAGTTTATGTTTATGGCTTCGTAATTTTCTTGCACTTTTTCTCTGTAGACTCAGTCCAGTTCTTGTAGACTGATGTCCTTTAAAGCGTCGGCAGGAAAATGTGTATAGAGAGAGATAAAAGTTTTATCGTAATTCGGGAAGGTTGCTCGAGCAACTTGGGTGGCACCCCTAGTCCAAGGCGCCACTGGCTTTCGCTGACTGACGGACTTGCTGAGCCAACTTTAGTTGCTGATCCAGGGCCTCGCTGGACAGGGTCACCTCCCATTGCTCGTATGTCGGGTTGGACACGGTTAAGGGTTTTGGTTTCGCTGTGCATTCCCACCATATGTGGTAGAGCGTAGGGGCAAGCTCCACACCAAGGGCATGTATTCTGACATTGAGTGGGGCTAACCTTGCGTAGGATGAACAGGTCAGGGAAAGCGTTGGTCTGAATTTTCCTCCTGCCTATGGCTTCGGAGGAGTCGAGTTTTGTGTATAGGCGATGTGTCGACAGTTTGTATATAGACAGTCCGTGTAATGTGTTTATGCCTGTCTTCGCTGGCTGCGCATCTAACGGTAGATCAGAGCTTCCACCTCCGTGCGTGTGTTAAGGTTTTTGCGCCTTTCCATAAAGTGGGTCCGGATGAGTAGCCTTCTGTGTACGCACATCGAGCATAAACTGGTGGGACGTTTCCTTTGAGCTGTTCGCAGGCAGTCCGATTGTTGTTAGTTTTGTGTTGTTGCAAGCGTAACGTCTGTTTTTGCACCCTTTACTTCGGTGCGATTCTCGGGAACGCAATTTCGTAGCTGAGCAGCTCAAACGGCCTCTTGACACCGCTGATATAGGGCTTGGCGTCTGAAGCGGCTATCAAGGCCGACTATACTATATAACTAAGTTGCAGAGCAGGGGCAGTTGCTTATCGGGACTTCTCTTAGCTGCCGTCTCGGTGGGACTTCGTCCGTTTATCTACTTTCCCCGTCGCGTATCGGGTTGTCTCTCTCGATGGCGGACCGTTGGAGGACCGCGAAAGCACCGGAGCTTTTCGCGGTCAGCTTGTTATGGCACGAGGTTGCGCAGCGGCTGGAAGCCGTCGGTTGTTTCGTCGCGATACGAAAAAAGACGAAGTAGTTGACATTCACTTTATTCCGAATTTCTCCCAGTACAGAAAAAAAAAAATGCGAGGACAGGGACTGAAAGCTGGTATGTAAGCAGCTTGACTAAGGCCCTTGGCCCCATTTGATGGCAGCGTAGTGCGGTTACAGATCGTAAAGTTAAACTTTGTGGAGTTGCGTAGTTTCAACATACAGAACTGTAAAGGCAAGCAATGCTTCTACATAATATCAATACTAGTTAAATTGAATTAGCTCCTCTTTGCAGATCATAAATGTTCACATTATTTTCTGCTGAAGTTGCCGCACTACACCGACTACTCATCACGGTTCTTAGCTGTTGTCACTATAGATTCTCGCTGACGAAGGAGCTCTCCCGCGTGCACACACGCAGGTCGGTCAGTCCGCGGTTGTGGGAGATGAATCGACCGCGGCGGTGGCTGTCCTATACGAGGGGCTGTCGATTGCGCGCGTTCTCGCCGTTTAACGCGCTCTCTCGCGTATCCTCCTCTCTTTCGGGGCACCGTTGTCGAAGAAGGCCTCGGAGGAGGAGGAGGGGGGTCTGCAGCCGCGCGGAGGACTGGTCCGTTCGGCGCGGCCCCTTCGAAAAGGGCACGTGCTCGCGCTCGCCGCGCTACTTTTCGGCAACCGCGCGCGCTCTGAACAACGCACCGTCGTCGGCGAGGAAAGGGCGCCTCGCGCCGCCGCTTCGCCGTGTGTACTACGCATACGTACGTGCGCATTTCATTGTCCGCCGACCGAGCGACCGGACGGACGGAAGGCTCTCCTCCGTCGCCTCCGCCACGCTATATTGCAGCGGCGGCCTCAGCGATCCGATCGCTCGTGGTGGGAAAGCGTCGCCGCTCTCGCTTTTCGCACCGCGCGACACGGGGAGTGTCGTTGCTCGTTGTCCTCGCTCGCTCTGCTGTGCTGTCTCGTGCGCGTGTGTCGGCCGGTGGCTGGCTGCGCGGGCAGCTTCGCCGCTGTCGTAGTTGTCGTGTCCGCGTGTGTGTTTGTGCGTGATCGTGCGCGAGTGTGCGCCCGTGAGCGTCTCGACAAGCCGGCGAAACGTGTCTCCGGGCAGCTGTCTTCGTTGTCGCGGTTCTCGTGTCCATGTGCGGCGGTGCTCCTCTGTTCCCGTCGGTGTTCGTCGCGCGTCGTCTTCGTCGGCACCCGTCCTTGCGTGCCTTCTCGGCGCGTCGATCGATGTGCCTGGACGGAACGAGTTCGCCGCTTCCCGGAGGATAGAGCGGAAAGGCGCAGGACGGAAGGTGCTGTGAGGGTTAGAGGGACAACTGAAAACGGAGGAACTTCCAGCTGGAGTTGTAGTCGTCGAGTGCGACTCCGACTTGCAGTCGCTCGCTGGAAGTCTCGGTGGCCAACCATCTCGCGCTTCGAGCCTGCAGTCCGTGGATCCTCATCACCCTAGCAAGAAAGCGAGAGGACGAGGCAGTCACTAAAGCTGCGAAGTGCTCGAGCGTGGTTATGATCGCTCGGCGAGACTTGAGAGAAGCCACTGCACCGAGTCCGTGGGCGGTGCATCCGCCACCCGTGTAGCGGTCGGTGGACGCCCGCTAGGTCGCCGCTTTCCCACTTTGCGTGCGACGCGACGCAGTCACGTGACCGGAGTCGCCTTCGCTCCGAAGCTGTTGACATAACCACTATCGACAGTGTTCCTTCCCCCCTATCGGGTCGCGTGCTCGGACTCCCGTGGGGGAATTTTGCGAGCTGACCGCCCGGCGGCCTCTTCGACCCCGCGGCCGCCGACGGCTGCGCGCTCCCATCTGCGTCACTGCGGAGAAGAAGGAGCTGATAACGAACGGCATGGGCGGCGGTGAGACTTTGCGGGTGCCTCTTCGGTGGCTGCGGGTGTACCGCGGGTGAAGCGGCCCTTGTCGTGCAGCGCGGAGTGGTGGTTTTTGTGCGTCGAACCAGCAGCAGCCTCGCATGGTGCGGTGGAAGAGTCGCGGCCTGTGTGACGGCGCCGCGGCGCAGGTCCCGGGTTCGACCCGCGGCGTCGGCGGCGGACGCTGCACCGCGCCGTCTACGTCCCTCGCTCAGAGGGCGGGAAAGGCAGTGAGTTTCTTGCTTTCCTGTTTTTGGTGTCTCCGCGGCTGACGTCCAGAGTCATTTCCGGTTCGCGTTGACGACTTTTCTCAGAAGTACTTGTGTTGCCTTCTTTTTTTTGCGGTGGCGGGGAGTGGCCTCCAGGCCGAGCAGTTGTCATCGTGTGTGATGCCCCTGGTATGAAAGCAGAAACCAAAGAGACAGGAAACACTGGTGCGTGTGGCCTGTCTAGGATAGGCACTTCGGACAGCGACTGTATATGGACTTCAGGTTGTATATGTATAGGGCGCCCGAGAGGTGCTTCTTAGCGAAGAAAGTGGAACTTTAAATAAGCTTGGTACCGAATTTTACGGACGGTGCTTTGCTCTCAAGCGAAGCCACGGCCGTAGACGTGAAAGCGACAAAGGCGGGAACGTGGTTTGCCTGCTCACGACTTTACGTCACCGTGCTGTAGAACCGTAACGACGAGGCCGTTTTCTATAGTGGGCAATCGTATCGGTAGAAACGCGTCACACTGCGTGTTAAGTGCGCGGCACGGTTCATGCGCGAGATGTAGAGCTTCGCCGTCGAGTTCAACGCTTTGTTTCACGTGCAGGGTAGCCCACACTTAAAGTGGACGCGCGAGCTTGTGGAGATTGCATGCGCTCTTCGAAGCGTGCGCGTCCGACGCGGCCGCGCAACGAAACAGGGAGGTACCTTTCGCCACTTGGCTTCGCTGCGCAGCAGCGGCGGATGCACTGCAGGCTTCCAAAGAGCGTGGCCGCACGCTCGCGTGTTCACTTTAAGTGTGCAGAACCCTGTACGTGTGCTGCATCAAAAGAAAAAAAAAAGGCTTCTCTATTTTCTCTCTAACCTAGCTATCGGCCGACACATATACGTTTAGCCTACGACAATGTGACACAGGCTGACATTGGTGAATTGTTTCTTAGTGCCAGCCTCGCGTAGCCGCCTTGCTTTTCTGCCGGGATGTGGAGATGTCAGCCGTGTGCAGAAAAATAAAGTAACCAAGCAATGAAGATACACAAACTGCTTATCGACGCTGGCGACAGGTATATATAGCTGTAGCTCGGCTGCAGTGTTGCGCGTGAATTGACTATAGCGCTCGTGTGTGTCGATTTCGGACAAACGCGTAGGAAATGTTTCGGAATCTGGGATAAGTGCAGAGCGGTATAGTAGCGTAAGTTTCGGACGTTGTATCGGGGCTAGGCTGGGCCTTGCAGTGCAGTGCCGCTGTTATTATACTCCTGGCCCCTATATGCGCGCACAAGAGACTCGCTAGCCAGGCTCGAAGTTGCCGCGCGAATCGTTCTGCGTTGCAGTTTTTTTTTGTTGTTTGTGTGTGTGCGTGGAATTGGGGTATTTGGACGAATCCGTGCGTCGGTGGCGGCGCAAGTCGATCACTCGGTCTGCTGCGAATCGGCCGGCGCTGCTCCGAGCGATGACCCGTTTCGGGCGCGCGTATACTTGGGCTGCTGAGCGCGCCCAACAAAGGATTCTCCCCCGAGAAGGTGTCTGTGCTCCTGCCTCCTCTGGGCTCCGCGCTTTTTGCCACCGAACGGGCCCAGAGCCCCGAAAAAAAAAAGCGCGCGTTCTGTTGCGCGCGGAAACCTCGCGCGGGTCGATCTGCGTCCGCTTTCTTGGCCGTCTTCCAGCAGCAGCGCGTCCTTATAACTCCCTCGGTTCTCGCCTCGCATCGGAGAGCGCCAATTCGTGGCGCGTACACGCAGGTGTTGTGTGTGTGTGTGTACATTGCAGAGGCAGGGGTCGTACGCGTTGTCCGATGCCCGAACGCCTGAAACTATAAAGCTGGTTTTGTGCTGCTTATAGGTCGTAGCCTATACAGCTGTCTATATAGATGAACCGAGGAAAGCCGTATTATCGGCGGCAAAGCAGAACCGCAGATTGAGTGCCTGCCTTTCAGTTGCTGACGAGGGGCTGATGCACTTAAAAAGGCACCTTTGCTCGCCAAATACGTGTTTGCGTAGTTCGTGCCTGCTTTTTCGAGTTCCATTGGGCGCAGCGCACCGCTCGTACGACATACTAGAGAGCCTTAATGGGGCTTCGGGTAAGAAGAACGCGTTTCGAGAGGAATATATCGCCTCTTGTCGCTACCGTGATTGTTGCGACAAACGCAGGCCGTTCGTTTTGACCATGGACCGAGTCGGATTTGAGGTATGTGCGCGTTGATTTGTTCTGCCGAGCTGAGACACCTGGAAAGTATCGTAGCCAGACTGGTGCTTCGATCGTTCGTTGGTCACAGTTGTGTGCATCGATCCCGCGCGTACAATTAATCTGTACTTTCGAGCATCAGAAAAAGAAACATAAATAAAGCTCGCTATGTACTCTGCTGCGCGGAATAAAATCGCCAGTTTTTAGTTGGACGTCCGTCATGTCGTTCTTGGCATTCTTGTGTAGATGCACGGCGCAAGTCGCAGGCACAAAACCAGATACGAGACACTCTGTACTCTTTGTCCTTGTACCAAGAGTACAGAGTCGGTCACACTTGTCTAGAGCGCTTGAGCGGTGTGCTGTGGAGGAAATTGCGTTAAATCTTATCGCAGCCGCTTTCTTGGGGATAAGGCGCTGGTGCCTGTGCGGTTCACATGTCTATTAGACTGCTCTCCAGCGCAAGTATTATCAGTGAAAGTCAACACCTACTTCAGAATTTCGCTTTGTTTCCTCCGGACTGCACCGCCTGGGTGCTCTAGACAAGTGTGATCGACTCTGTACGTACTGTGTATACGCTGTGTACTCTTAATGCAGTGCCAATTAATTCCCTATTGAAAAATGTGTACAGGTTTGAATAAGAGACAAATAGGATCATGGCGCATTTCGTTTAACATTATAGGATGAAGCTCCCAAAGCGATTCAGCCTTTGAGTGACTTCTTAGTGGAGGGCTCCGTATAACTACCATTACCCGTGGTTAATTACAGTGCACTTACATCGCACAGTGCATGCAAGTCGTGCGTTCGAACCCGCCCACTACGGTAACACTTCGATGGAGGAAAAAATGTGATAATTCCGTGTACTGTGCACTGTTAGTGCCCGTTAAAGAACCCCGGGTGGTCGAAATTATCCGGAGCCCTCCACTACGGCGTCCCTCATAGACCGAGCCGCTTTGGGACGTCCATCCTATAAAGCCAAACCAAATGTGCAATAATCCTATTTGCTGACCCATTCAAGCCTATGTACATTTTTCAGTACTAAGCCGTCAACTCAGCCTTCTAAAATCGCCGTTCTTCTTTGTCATCTCACCCCTTCTTTTTCATCTCAGGAAATAGGCAACAACTCGGCGAGCTTGTTGCCCTATTAGTAGAATAAGCCATACTGCACGTATTCCACAAGCTATATGCAAATACTATGCCTAACCCGTAGCCGGATAGTGTTCTGGTCTTCGGACAGCGGGCTTCCTGCGTCGTGTGCATGCTCCCTCTATAGAAGGTGCTCTCTCTCTCTCTCTCTCTCTCTCTCTCTCTCTCTCTCTCTCTCTCTCTCTCTCTCTCTCTCTCTCTTTCTCTTTCAGCCATATAGTAAAGCCGCCGCCGCTTCTCGCGAGTGACGATGGTAATGAAGTGGCGCTTATACTCGCTCTGTGCGTGCGCGCGCCCCCCGGCGGCGACTGGCGCGTCGCTCGTTAGAGGCTTCGGTTCGTGCCCCGTCCGGGGCGGTCACCGCCTGGGGCGCCCCCGACTGATGGTGATGGCTGTGCGTGCACGGCTTGACCGGGAGGGGCAGCAGTGGCGTAGCAGCAGCAGCAGCGCACCTTGTTGTTCAGGAAGTGGGCCGCTACCAGCGCAGATTCCGCCGCAGTCCCTTCGTCCGAGGGGCGGCGCCGAACGCTTCTGTGGCCGCCGCCGCCGCGGGAGCGCAGTTTTTATTAATCGACCGGCCTCGTACGCCCATCGCGCTGCCTGCTGCTGCGGCTGTCCCCTTCAGCTGCGCCTGCGCTCAGCTGCGTCCCTCCGCACTAGTTCCGTGCAGTGTGTCGCCGTGGCAGGTTATTTCGGTTGAACTTGCGCGGGAAGCAGGTTTTTTTTCGCTGAAAGTGCTGTCTCAGCTCTGGAGCCGTTGCGTGCGGTGAGAGCTTGTTGTAACGTACGGCAGGGGGCGCACTTATTGCGATGCTGCGGGCATTGTTTCGTTTTGTGTGCCGGTAGAGAAGGTACGCGCAGTTACACGTCTCGTGGGGCTTGCAGTTGCGTTTCTTTCGCTGTATCCGTTACTTCGTTACATGCCGTCTGTCCGGAAATGTCTAGCCGCAAATGTCGGCTCAAACCCGCGGTGGTTTCGTTCGACATGTCTACTGGGGTCTGTCTCCCTGTGTTACAGTGTCGTCTTGAAATATACGGTAATTCCTGCCTGCGTAAAGTCTCTCTCGTACCCTTCGTAAGCCGAGGGCAATGTCGCCGGCAGCGGAAAATGCCGTCTCTGCGAAATACCAGTCGTGAACAATGTTGGGGCGCCGGTGTGCGCGCTGTTTTGAGCAGAGCTGCTTCGCTTTCTCGTTGCTGCGGAGCATATTCACGCCTTTTGCTGCTACGACGCTCGCTGCACGCAAGTGTGGCTCCCCGCAGTCCGGCTGTCGGTTCGTGTTCGGTAGTCGAGCGCGTTGCCTAATTGCGGGCCCCCTCGCGCGTCACCCCCGGTGTCAAGGATGGCCCCTCCGAGCAAGTGCGTGCCTTGTGTGTGTATATATACCTGTGGTAGTGTTTCTTCTGAGGTGGCGCAACCCGGCCCTGCCTGCGACGGTGCTTTAAAGGGGATGCAGCTTATTTCTCTCTTTTTTTGTTGTTTTCTCTCCTCCCTAATGGAGCGCGCTCGAGCGTGGCTGATCGGAGCTCGTGATCATCTCGGGCTGTCTTCCGTACTTCGTCGTCGTTCGAGCTTAACCGCTTGCTGCGTGCGCGTGTTTCGAGATTAATTGCGTCCCGCGCGCTTTCTGACCGCGCCTGCGCGCTCGCGACGTTGCGTCAACGCAGTGCGTCCTCGCGCAGGATCGTTATTCGCGCCATAACGTTTTCTGGGAATTTTGGTCGTTTGCGAAACTGCGCGCGAACTCTCTCGCAAACTTGCGAGACCCACCGCAGTGGCTTATGACATTCTACATGCTGCCGAGCGCCACGAGTCGCGTAAGTTCGCGCCTTTAGTCCCGCGGCCTCTTCGGCCACATTTCGCCCCATGTGGTCGAAATTACCGGAGCCCTTGAGGTTGAGGTGTTGAATGCTGCAGGTGGGGTTAGCCTTGCTTTATCTGCCGGCAATTGCTCCACCGCAGCGTCCCTTCGATATTAACAATGCCGCATCTATACCCCGCTAAGCGCACAGTCTCTTATAATAGCACACATTCTCTCCCGCAGTCACCACCGGAGCCCTTCACTACGCGGCGCCCATCATTGCCTGAGCCGCTTTGGAAGGTTAAACCCCTCTAAACCGAAGCACGCATTTCGGTGGTGGCGACGTTTAGGAACGCATTTGAAGGCGACCTTCCGACGGATGCAGCCATGCAGAGGAGCTGCGAGATGTGGCAAAGTTTCGTTTTTGAAAGAACGAGAAACAGAGTCTTTCGTTTTGTGATGTTCACTTATCGTTGCGCGTAGCAGCGTTCCTCTTTTGAGGCGTGGAATTCGCAGCGTTTAATTGCGTCGAAGTGGCACGGAGAAGGGAAAACTGGTCTCAGTACTACATCATCATCATCATGATAATTCTAACTGCGCCCACTGGACGACACAGGCCTCTTCCATATCGTTCCATTTAACTCTGTTTTGTACCGACTGCGGCCACCTTATCCCCACAAACTTCCTAATCTCCGAAAAGGAAGCTAGAGAGAGAAAAGGCCTTTAATGAAAAAAAAAACAGAATTTAGCCGGCTTTTAAACATCCCTGGCATGCTACTCTGTGCGGGGGGGGGTGAAGGGAATTGGGAGATAAAGGCGGAAGGAGAGCGGTGCGGTAATGGTAAAGTAAAACAAATAAAAGGGGGAGAAGATAAAAATGCGGCCATTAAATGCGTACTAAGGTGCATGGCTAGTAAATAAAAAAAGTTACGTATGAAATGATAAAATGCATAGTCCGACAAATGGGCTAACAAGGTTCACTGCGTGAAGAATGTGTGAGGATAACATGCAAGGTGAAATTGGAGCTTGCTTAGATGTCCGGTGTCCTTTAAATATGGAAACAGAAAGTTCATTGCATGTCTCTGTTGCCTAGGGCAGGCTAAGGGACCTAAAACGCTGTCCATTGTTCGAGCCACTGGGGAGAGCTTCTCCGCGCAATGTTCATAGCACGCACGTTCGTCAGCATACGCAGGGCACTCAAGCAGGATATGTTCCACAGTTTCGATCGAGCCGCAGTTGTCACAAGGAGGAGGGCTGTGAACCAATAACGTTCTACTGAAGCATATTCCTAATCTCACCCGCCCACCTGTGACCCTCTGACGCCCCCTGCTACGTTTGTCCTCGCTCATTTGGAATTGAACGCCGTTACCTTAAGGAACCAGCCGTTATCTTTCCTTCAGTAACGCATTTTTCGATTACTCATCCCAGGGGAAACGAAGGGTTGTCGTATAGCTAGCTCCATGGTCATGAGAGAGACAGAAAAACTTTATTGAGCAAGTGAGTTTTAGACCCAGCGGGATCCCTGGGCCACTGCGCGGTCCCCCACTGAATCAAGTAGGTCATGCCGGGACATGACGTCGGCAGCCTGAGTCACCGCAGCGAGCTGCGATGTCGGGTCTGCAGACATGAGCAGGACCTCGCAGTCCTCCCAGCTCAAGATGGCGTGCTGTTCCTGCGGGGGAGGGTCATCAGGGCAGCCGAGAAGGATGTGGGAGAGTGTGGCGTGAGGGTCACCGCATTGGGAGCATGCAGGGGAAGTGCCACAATATAATCGGATAACAGCTGAGGGGATGACAGAGAGCGGGCCTGGAGGCGCCTGAAGAGGATCCGTTGAAGTGCGTAAGAGAAGGGTGAGGAGGGGGTAAGTCCGACGGTCCAAACGGGGTATTTGCGTGAGCTCCGTAAAGGTGTGCGCCCGCTCCCTCGAGAATCCTGGATCGAGTCTGTCCCGAGCCCGGCAAATCAGGCCTCGGGCCATTTTATCGACAGCCTCGTTTCCAGGGTTCCCAGAGTGAGCCGGCATCCACCTACCCCTGGCGGTAAATTTTGGGTAGGGGTGTTCAGCAGTTGCCAGGCAGGGGCGTGAATCCTGCCCCTGGTAAAGTTGGACAGAGCCGTTTTGGAGTCGCTGAAGATGTATTGGGCGTCCGAATGTGCAAGGGCTAGGGCGATGGCGGTCTCCTCTGCCTCCTCTGGCGTAGAGCCCGAGGGAAGACGGTGAGTTAGCGGGTGGGGTAGGGTTTGCTTGTAGGCAAGTGCTACCGCTTCATGCGCTGTACATGCGGCGTCTACCCAAACGGCATCGTGGGCTTTCCCGTAATACTTATGGACGGCATTAGCGCGAGCTACGCGGCGAGGGATGTGATTTTAGGGATGGGCATTTCGAGGAAGGGGTTTCACAACGAGAGGTGTATGAATATGTCGAGGGATGGCTATAAGGATTGACTGGTTAGCGGGTATGTTGATGCAAAGGGAGCAGAGTATTTGGCGGTCAGTGGCGGCTGACAGCCTTTTCACGATTTGAATTTGGCTCATGCGGACTCCTTTTATAATTCGTTCAGTCGGGTTCCCCAGGTTGCCCTAATCATGGCGTCACTGGCCGTCAGTAAACCGAGGATGAGGGGAAAAATAATCATCTACATCAAAACACAGCAACTGCGGATATGATGTTGTGTTTTCAAAATTTGCTGCTCCGCCATTAGCAGAGGGCATCCAGCATTGAGGCCAAGCCGACTTAACATTTACTAAAGCGCCGAGTCTATTTGAGACGTCGCCCTTAAATGCCCTTGGTGACACACAGGGGACTGTATCTGAGTTTGGTGTCTGCGTTTTACTTTCCTTTCCTTTCCTTCCTTCGCGTGCCTGTAAAAAGCGCTTGGAAATATTTGCTCGTTTTAACAGGGCAAAAAAAAAAAATAACTGAAGAAAACAGACGGGCTCGGGTTATCTACGCCACAGCGGCGCATCCTGATTATGCGGTGAGCTGCGCGGGACCGTTGAGGCTTGGCTGTAATACATTTATTGCCGCAATTGCCCGCCCTCGCCATCGAGGCCTTAACCGTCTCCTCGCCGCCCTGTTCGTGAACAGCATATATGTGCGTGTTGCAGCGGGATGGAGCTCTAAAGATAAGGGGAATGGCGGGCAGTTCACGAAGAGAACGCCCAACGGTTTTTGCTTTCCTTTTTTTTTTTGTACTGCGTGGTGGCAGTCTGTTTGAAAGGCCGCGGCTGCGACGAACGACGTGTCCGTCGAGTTGTTTACCGCCGTATTGGACAGACTTAACAAGGGCTAGTGGGTATGCGTTACGATCCATAGCGCAGCAACAAAACAGGGGACAAACGCAAGCGCTAAACTTCCACTACGGCTTTATTTGGTGCACACAGAATTTATACATGAAGAAAAGAACGATACCTGTCAGATTAGACAAGATAACTTGGGAACAAAAGCTTAAAAAGCACATGCAACACATCTCACCGGTTGGTATTGAACACCTTCTAATCGCCTGTCGAATTGAGTTTCACGCGCGTCTCTTCGCTTCCGTTTTCTTGGTTTCTTGTAGGCTCGTTGCATATCTGTATGCGCCTGCGCCCGATACGCGTCTGGCCTTGAGTTGCCACGCATCTGTCGTTGCATGGCTCCCTGTGTCAAAGACCGGCAAACGTTGGCGAAGCTGCTGCGGGCGTGTTCGTTGTTGACTTGGGCAACCGCTCCGGAGGCGGGCAGAGCGGAGTGTGGTGTCATGGGCGACTGGCCTGCTTTGGTGCGCGAACGTCTTGGGCTCCGCGAAGTGCAGAGCTTGGCGGTGTCGTCTTTCTCATATTTTGACGTGGGTTCTCAGCGGTATTATTAGCGAAGCAGTTGAGGGGCTGTGATGCGGGTGAAGGAATTTAATGGAGGAATGCTTTTAACGGCTGCATTTTAACCTCCGTCGGCGGATTTTTTTTTTTGTCCGTCCGTCCAAACCACAGGAAACGGACTCTCTCCAACTGACCCACTGCAGACAGAAGGGAGTTGAAAGATGCTAACGAAAAATAGTTGCGGTTTAACTACTGCTGAACCTGGTTAGAGAGCGAAAGCTGCGGTGTATCATGCGGTTTGGCGTCTCTAACTTTGCGTTCCGCACACTGGATAGGCAGCGTGCCCACCCTGGCACCCAGCTGGCATGTGGCCGTTAAATTAATGGTTCATCGCTGACATGTGGCCGTTAAATTAATGTTTCATCGCTAGAGGTTGGTCACCCATTGAACGCTGTGGTCTATTCTACCGCCCTCTGCCGGTGAATCGAAAGGTCAAAGGTCAGGTGGGGCGACACCATGGTGGACCACATATGGTAAGGCCTACTATAGCCACACTTGACCTCTGGCTCACTCGAAGGTCAACTGGCAACGCACGGCGAAATCGGCTTTACCTAGCGTAGTGAAGCTTTCGCTTTAAAAGATTTAAAGAATGGGCGCGTCTCATGATGCATTGTCGTTCGCCCAAGTGATTGCTGCATCAGTGTATACCCCCAATATCCCTCTGTCACCTGGCGTGGAGGTCTTAAAAGCTTACGCCAAGGACACTTGCTTGTGTAATAATTAACATGAAATTAGTGCGACTATAACTGATCAGCGTTCCCTAAAAACCTACTCGCAAGAAGGAAAGCTAATATTTGTATGAAGACACCTTGCGAGAAAAAAGTTTTATTCGCTTATGAATGCACAATATCATAACGATATGACCAGAGATAGAGACTCCTTGAAAACTTTGCAGCTTTTGTATGTTTTTGGAGTGCGCAGAGCGTCATTGCATTACTTTCTGTGGCGTTCGAGTACGAGCTCCCTGCAGGTGCTCCTCGCGTGCATGCAATGTTTCTAAACATGTCGAAAAAACCAAGACAGCAAGCATGCATTTCTGCAGTGGGGTAATTTGGCGTCGCACGGTTTAGACCGCTAACTTCTACGTGTAGCACCTCTTGAGGTAGCTCGAGTTGCTCCTCGTTGAATTTTAACGCGTCCAATTGTTGCAGCTCAACGAAGCCCTAGCTGCCGTTGCGGTAAATTACTGCTGGCAGTTATCGCCAAAGTTCGCTTCTAGATGCTGCTACGAAGGTTGAAGACACGAGCGCATCCATGCAGCAGCGCCGGAGAAACACGCATACCTCCTCGTGGGTGAAAGCTGTTTCGGTCGTTGTCGTAGGAATCTCCGCAGGCCAGGAGCGTGAAAGTCCGTGGCGCGTTCATTACTTGCCCCCCCACCCCCATCCCCCCCACTTCTGGCGGGTGGCTAAATGCGGAGGTTATACAGACTCCACTTCACACCCGCCACTAACTCATCAGCAATTCTATTGCGTCGACCTCTCCTTGCGGGTCGCCGTGTCGCCTGTACAGCGCTGCCCCTCGTACGTCGATCGCAGCTGCCGCAGTGGAAGGCGGACGAGGGGTTAATTGGCCTCCTTGCGCCTATCTGCCACGGCTCCCTTTTCCCTAAACGCCGGCCGGCGTATAGTACATTGACGCCCATACACGGCGCCGCGGCACGCTTCTCTCCGTAGATCCACGCACGGCCAAGCTTATAGACGCTAATAGCAGCAGCAGCAGAACAGTGAACATGCCGGACCTTTCCCCCTCTCCCGGCTTTCCGAAACACCGCGCGTGGCTGGAATATGCGACCGCTTTCCCCCCGCGCGCCACAATTTTGACCCCCCCCCCCCGCGCCTGTGGGCGCGCGCGCGCGGAAAGGTGTTCGGAGCTCTCGCGGTTACCTGCATGGTGTCCCGCCGTTATGCGCCGTCGTTTGCGGGGAAAGTGGTTTTGCTTACTGAATATGCAGCCGCTGTGTGTTTATATATGCGCGGCCCGGCTGCCACGTATGTATGCGGCGGCACTGGGACGATCGGATCTCAATATTCTCGCAATTATCGGGTGAGGAAGGAGGAAGCCAGTGCGTATATGTCTTGTCTCGGTCGCCCGCGAATGCGATCGCAGTGAGCGAATTGTGGCTTATATAAATTAAGCGCGCGCGAGAGAGAAACGCGCGTGTTTCAGTCGCCTTTGCCGCTGGCAGCTGTGTGACAGAACGGCTGTTTGCATACACGTATAAATGAATGGAACGCCGCGGGAAATAGAAAAGTGCGTATTCGATTAAATGTTACCGCGGGCGGGCGACGTGGCGCCTAAATAGTCCGAGAGTATATAATACAGTATACGGTAAGGCATTCGCTGTGCGAGCAGTCGCGGAGGTTGTTGTTACGGAGGCGTTTCTTCCGTTATTAAAATGGAAATGTAGGTGGCCGGAAATTGCGCTGTCACGCGTTTTTCTTTTTGCTTTGTATGCAGAGCTCGTACGCCTTCCGACTGTTGTTCCATGGAGCTCTGAAAACGGCTCCTGCGCTGTTTGCGACGGGCCCGAGAAAGGGAGAAAGAACCCTGCTACTCTGAGGCAGGTCTAGGGCTTCTCGAAGAGCTAATAATAATAATAATTGGTTTTCGGGGAAAGGAAATGGCACAGTATCTGTCTCATATATCGTTGGACACCTGAACCGCGCCGTAAGGGAAGGGTTAAAGAGGGGGTGAAAGAAGAAAGAGGTGCCGTAGTGGAGGGCTCCGGAATAATTTCGACCACTTGGGGATCTTTAACGTGCACTGACATCGCACAGCACACGGGCGCCTTAGCGTTTTGCCTCCGTAAAAACGCAGCCCCGTTGGCGTTTTGTGGTCGAGAGGCAAAGTTTGCTCTGGTGCCTGGTCGCTGCTGCGGTTTGTAACGTAGCTAGCCTGTTCCTTTAGCACGGCGTGGACTGGTTTCTGTATCTGTCTATTTGTTCTCGAACAAGTCAAGATGAGTAACCTGCCCTGGCAGGTTGATACGAAGCGTTGAAATCCGTCATTAGAGGGAGAACACTAATTTGGAGGTTCAGCGCCTATAGCCAAATCTCCTCATGTATGACCGAGAAGCTGGCCTATAGAGCGAGCGCTCCGTCCCGCGCCACTTCCGGCTCGTCGTCGTCTACTACGTAGCACGAATCCCTAACTTCGCACTGATTCAAATTTAGTAAAGAACACTCTTTCTAGATTTTTTTTTGCCTTGGCCGGAAGTTTGCATGGTGACTTCCTGCTTGAACCCGAAGTTAAGGCTTTACCGAACGGGCTAGTTATACGATGTACACACAGTGGTCCGTGCGTTTGGTGTATGAAGTACGGTGTGTTATTGTGTGGTATGGTATGGTGGTTTGACGTCCGGAAGCGACAACGTCCATTTTTGCACACGGGCGTTTTTGCATTTCGACCCGCCGCGGTGGCTCAGTGGTTAGGGCGCTCGACTATACTGATCCGGAGTTCCCGGGAACTCCCAGGTAGCCGAAATTATTCCGGAGCGCTCCACTAACGACACCTCTCTCTTCCTTTATGCTTTCACTTCCTCATTTATCCCTTCCCTTACGGCGCGGCTCAGGTGTCCAACGATATATGAGACAGGTACTGCGCCATTTCCTTTCCCCAAGAACCAATTATAATTATTATTTTGCATTTCGCCTCGATCGAAATACGGCCGCGCCGCGACCGGCAACGCGAACTCGCAACTTCGGTATCATCATCCATGCGTCAAAGCCACCGAGCAACCGTGGCGGGTGGTTCGCACGCTTGTGGTCCGCGTTCGAGGGAGGCCGGACGGGTCGCAAACACAGTCGTCAAGATGTGTCGCAGACTCGCAGCTTCCTACGTTGGTCGTCCGTTGCCGCCGGCGGCTCGGCATGCATAGCGGACGTCGGTGCCCCCTCCCCCTCGACCGCTCCAGTGCCGTCGGCGTTTAACCGGACTGGCCGCGCACCGCGCTTTTTAGTCCGGCGACGTTGAGTGACAGCCAGGCGCCTTCCGAGCCCCGAAAAGGACGTCTTCTTTCTTTCCGCCCTCGGCATACTGCGGGCCCAAGTGAAGCGTTTCGACTGGAGTCCCTCTCTCCCTCAATCGCTGCCCCCCTCCCCCTCTTCTTTTCTGCGGCGTCGAGCTGGAGTGAACGGCGGCCGTTGTTTCCTAATGGACGTCCCCAATTGTCGGCCCCTCGCTCGGCTGGCCGATAAGTTCGTGACGCCCTTGACGCCGACACCGCCGCGGCGTGGTCCCGCACTGAGCTGCGCGCTTTTTTGGACGCGAAGAACGCGACGTCTTTGTCACTTTGCGGGGTCCGCGTTGGCACGCGTTGAGTGTGTCTGCCTACTATGCGCGTGTCCTGCTTTGGCCGGCCGTGTGTTTGCATCGAGTCCCGTGCATCCTTAACGGGTCTCCGCCCAGTGTCTCTTTCCTCTCTATCTTCCCTCGGCGAACGAACGGTCCCGGATGAAGCCATTTGCGAGTCTATACCTGCCTGTTGTACGGTGTGTCCGCTCGAACTGTCTCCTGTCCGTTGTGCGCTGTTCGCTGGGTTCGCGTGTTTGTAGTAGGTTGGTGTGGTCGGCCGTGAGCTGTTTGTGTCGATGTGTTGCCTCTTCACATCTCCTCCTTTTCGGCCGCCGCGGTAGCTCTGTGATCGTGGCGCTCGGCTTCTTACCCAAAAGACGCGGGTTCGATCCCGTCCGCTGCGGGCGAATTTCGATGGAGGCGAAATTCCAGAGGCTCGTGTACTGTGCGATGTCAGTGTACGTTAAACAACACCAGGGGGGTCGAAATTTCCGGAGCCCTTCACTACGGCGTCCCTCATAGCCTGAGTCGCTTTGGGACGTTAAACCCCCACAAACAAACAAGCAAGCAAACAATTCTTGATGACTTTTCAAAATAGGAGCCAACTTCGCGCATGTAGTGCCCGTTCCATTGAAGAGTAATATAGTGACATATCGCTACCTTGTGCTGGTATGAGGAATATTCACGTGACGTCACGGCTGAGGTTTTGTTGTCCAGCTCGCGTAGCAGTGCAGGCCGGTAGACACGCTGGCGGTCTTTGCTCCGCAGACACCAAAATGGCGGCCGCTCTGACGTCAGTGCATGTTGAATGCTCCCTACGTGGCACTTGTATAGCGATGCTCGGCAACATTAGCAGCAGCGGAGATGGGAAGGCGAAGCAGTGAAAAATGCCAAGTGCAGCCCGAAGGCACCGACCGCACAGTTGGTCGCTCGCTCACTGAAGCGAGGAAATCTTCTAGGACTGTAGCTTGTGCTGCCGTCACAGTTCGTGATTTAATTCCACAGAATGGGCTTTCAGGCGAACCGCTTTCCAGTGGTTCATTTACTTGCCTCTTTCTGCAGTGCGGCAGCTGGGGGGGGGGGGGGGGGGGGGGCGGTGACTGTTGACCGTGTATGTGCAAGTATACACACACACGCGCGCGCGCGCTGAGTGCGCAAGGTTGTCCGTAGTCATAATCTCCCTTAGACGCCTCTGTTCGCTCCATGCAGCAGTGGACGACCCCGGCTCCGGCGCCTAATTTCTCATTGTTTCCCGGGGGAGGCGTTCTGTCGTGTGCACAACCTAAACGCTTTGTTTTGTTTCAAGGCCTTCCTTTGAGATTATCCCCGCGCGTAGACGGCACTAGCGCCGCCGCCGGCGTGCTTTTCCATGGGATGTACCGCAGCTCTTCACGCTAACCTGCTCTACGACGCATTCATCCGCCGAGCTCAGTTATTCTCCCGACTCAGGCGAGGCCGGCGCGGGGTCCTCACTCATCACCTGTATGGCTGTGTGCCCCTTGCGCCCGATAAGAAAACCAGAACCCGAGGTCTCTCGCGTGAGACGCATTGGCGCCCTCTCGAGACAAAAGCTGTGTTGTGCCCGTGCGGCGAAAGGAGCTAATAGACAGTTTTAGCTGTGCGTACGAAAGTGCTTGCGTACGCAGAGCGCTACGGAGTTGCGTGCGTTACGCTGTCCGCTCCGAAGTATAGTTTTAGTTGGCCGTGCCGTAGCGTCCCTCCTTAGCACGCGTAAACAGTAGCGCCATCTAGTGAAAAGACGTCAAAGCACATCAATGCTCGGTTTAAGAATATTTCATCTGTGATTACTGATAACTAAGGTGAGCGCACTGGGAGCCTTTTATTGCTCCAAAAAGAAAAACTGTGCAAGCCGAAGAAAATGTAAGAACTGACTAAAAGCTAGAAAACTGCTTCGCCAGGTGTCGTTGCTACGAGGAAAACACACTGCATTTAGTTAGTCCTAGGGGCTTGAAAATCGCCAGATTATCTGACAAACAGGGGCTAGTTATCGCTTATACCGCTACGTGTGGGCAAGAGTAGGCGAAATAAAAGCGAACCGCTACCATTTGAGCGAGCTATGGCGTCGGAGAATCCAGCGGCGACATGTATTTATTCTGAAGCGGGCGTGCAGGGCGCCGCCATCTTGTCAACGTTAACGTACGCAAGCCACGCAAGCGCCGCAACGCAAAGTCCGCTGGCTAGCGTATACGTACGCAATACACAAGGCTTGCGTTCTGCGCATGCCCACTACCGTCCCCGCAAACTCCTTGCGTACGCACAGCTAAAACTGTCTAATGCCTCCACTGACGTGCACCGCACCTTGCCCGTTGTTTGATTTGATTTATGATTTATGGGCGTTTAACGTCCCAAAGCGATTCAGGATATAGGAGGGATGCCGTAGTGAGGACCTCCGGAAATTTCGACCGCCTGGGGTTCTTTAACGTGCACTGACGTCGCACAGCACACGGGCGCCTTTTGCGTGTCGCCTCCATTGAAGCGCGGCCGCCGTGGACGGGATCGAACCCGCGTCTTTTGGGTCAGGAGCCGAGCGCCATGACCACTGAGCCACCGCGGCCCGTTGTGGGCGCAAGGTATATGCACGCGGCTTTCGAATTGCCTCCCGGCTTGCCTTTCAGCTAGTTGGTTGGTTATAAATAGGCCACTCTAGTTTTAAAGAAATGAAAGGTCGCAGTAACTATCTCAATTCTCGGTGGACACTTCAACCACGCCGTCAGAGACGGAAGGAAGGTACGAGTGACAGAAGAATTAGAGAAAGGGGTACCGTATAGTGGAGGGCTCCGGAATAATTTCGACCACCTGGGGATCTTTAACGTGCACTGACATCGCACATGTAGCACACAGGTGCATTTTGCATGTCGCCTCCACCCGGGAACTCCGGCTCATTATAACCGAGCGCCCTGTAACCACTGAGCCACCGCGGCGGGTTGTTCATTTGCGGCGGAGGACGCCAAGGGGCGGAAAGGGGCGAAACACGTGGACATCACGCCAGGTGTTAAGTGGAGGCTTGTTGAGGAAATTCGCCTCCGCACTTACAAGCGCATGCAGTGAAACACGGCGTTCTCATACTGCCCAGAAAGGATTTTCAGAGTGACGTGAAGGCAATAACCTGATGCTTATGGTGATGGATTTTTACGGCGCAAGGGCATCTAAGGCCAAAGAGCTCCATGGCACAAGGTATTTTCCATTTCTCAAGGTGGGGTCAAAGACCCATTTCCCAAGCATATCACCCTAAATAAGCCGAGCACCGGACCGGGGGCAAGCTTGTACCCATTGTATCACCGGTGGGTAACCGGCGGCACTGGGGATCGAACCCCGCACCTCCCGAATGCGAGGCGGATGCTCTACCACTTCGGCAGCGCTGCGGTACAAGGTAATAACCTAACTTTCAGTCTACGGCCATGGTACAGTTGTGCGTTGCACGTTTGTGAACGTACTTTCGGAATCATGCAACGTGTCAGTTTCCTATCTCGTGTCTAGATATTCCTATTGTGGCAAAGTGTTTTTTCGAGGTCGATTTTGAGCCTTATGCATATCATCATCGTCATCATCATCGTCGTCGTCGTCATCATCATCATCATCAGCCTGACTACGCCCACTGCAGGGCAAATGCCTCTCCCATGTCTCTCCAACTAACCCTGTCCTTTGCCAACCGCGCCCACCCTTTGTCCGCAAACTTCTTAATCTCATCCCCCCACCTAACTCTCTGCCGCCCCGTGCTACGCTTGCCTTCCCTTGGAATCCACTCCGTTACCCTTAAGGACCAGCGGTTATCTTGCCTTCGCATTACGTACCCTATCCAAGCCCATTTCTTCCTCTTGATGTATAGTGTACCTCGTCGCTACGTTCATCATTGGGTGGCCTGCACTGTTCTTATTTCGTGGCATTTTTCGGGTGTCGTAAAAGAGCCCAGTGCCTAGCGTCCGTGTGGAGAAATATGGAGCAGTTCATTGCCCGCACTTCACAGTTCGTATCCCGCAGTGCTTTCGCGAGTAGCGCCGTTGTCTCCACATGCGTCGCGTCATGTCCTTCCTGCGACGAAGCTTTCTGCTACGTGAATCAGTGTCGCGTCTCTCTCCCTCTCTTCTTGGCTTGTTGCGGCTGCTGCTGCTGCCACTGCTACTCTCGACCTCAGCCGACCGACGTGTGTCTGTCGGCGCTTGTCAAAAAGGAGCACCCGTTTAGCGTCAGTGACGTTTGCGCTCCCCCCCCCCCCTTTTTTTTTGTTCGCGGTGTCGCTGCTTGGGAAGGTCCTTCGTCCCAAATATAATTTCAAAGCCCCCCGCCCCGCTGGCGTTGCCGACTGCCTGCTCTGCTTGAACTAGCTGTCTCCGCGAGAATCTTCTGTCGTCGCTGCACGGAGGAAACTGCGCAGCTTTTGGGGCACCACCGCCTCCTTTGAAACGTTGATGCGGTAGCCAACGAGCTGCGCTTTAGGCGGCGAAAGCGGAGCGGTTCATGGCGAATTAAACTGTGTCGGATACAAATGATCGAAACAGAAAGTACCCACCCGTGGTGGCTCAGTTGTTAGGGCGCTCGGCTACTGATCCGGAGTTCCCGGGTTCGAACCCGACCGCGGCGGCCGCGTTTCGATGGAGGCGAAAACGCTGAGGCGTTTGTGTGCTGTCCGATGTTAGTGCACGTTAAAGATAATAATAATAATAATTAGTTTTGGGGGAAAGGAAATGGTGCAGTATCTGTCTCACATATCGGCGCACACATGAACCGCGCCGTAAGGGAAGGGATAAGGGACGGAGTGAAAGAAGAAAGGAAGAAAGAGGTGCCGTAGTGGAGGGCTCCGGTATAATTTCGACCACCTGGGTATCTTTAACGTGCACTGACATCGCACAGCACACCATAGCGTTTTTCCTCCACCAGGTGGTCGAAATTATTGCGGAGCCCTCCACTACGGCACCTCTCTTCCTTTCTTCTTTCACTCCCTCCTTTATCCCTTCCCTTACGGCGCGGTTCAGGTGTCCACCGATATGTAAGACAGATACTGCGCCGTTTCCTTTCCCCCAAAACCAATTTTCATTTTTTTCCCCATCAAAAATTGGAGGGTTACTGCTGCCACCCACCGACCCAGGCTGCTCTTGCGGAGCGACCAATCATTAATTTAGAATCCACCTGGCACTGTGGTCAATTTTGCTCACTATCAGCTGGACAGGTTGTGAAATCGGGGCTGCAGTTAGTACACAGTTCTGGCGCATGGCACGAGCCGCGCGTGAACCGTCTGTGCTTGTGGTCACCTCGATGACCGCTGCGAATGTTTGTATTGCATTGAATGCGAACGCAGCGTGTGCAGCGTCGGTAGTGTCCTCGATTGCGATGCGCGGAAGCGCTCACTCTGGAGATATCCATGTTGCGAGGACGCGAAAGAGAGGAGGAAGGAAGAAGGAAGGCAACGCTCGGGAGTTCCGACACCGCGCGTCGCCATGCCTGTAGCTCGCGCGATGACGACCAGCTGCTGTCCGGCGTGACCCGGCCGTCATTTTTCTCTCCCGTTTGTTTGGTTCGTTTGTGTTCGAAAAGCGATCACAGCTGCGCTCGCCCGCCCGCGTTGTCTGTCGAGCTCAGTCAGCCCCCGACAACACGCGAGCTGTGCGGCATTTGTTGCTGTTAATACATGACGTGCGCGGATGGCACACGCTTGCGTTACTCCCCAACCACGGAGACAGGTCGTGTGGAAGGTACCCACAAGCGCTGACTCTTATTTTTTTTTTGTAGCCAAAATGGATAGCTATATTCGCGTTAGTGACGTCACCAGACCAATTGACATCACTTCTCTGCGAAGGCACCATCGAGCAGCTAACGCTATGGCGTTTCCAGCACATAACGCAATCAGGTGTCCCGATGATTTTTTTTTTCCCTCTCTTGGCATGTGCTCCGTACGTGAGCAGTGCACCTTGGCATTTTCTTTCCAATTCCTCGCATTCCACAGAATTACTATTCCACAGAATAACGAGCGCAAACAAGCCTAGCTATAGCTAGTAACAGCTAAGCTCTAGCGCACTCCCGAAAGGGAGTGTACTCCCTTGCGCACTCCCTTTGGAGAGTGCACTTTAGGGAGTGTACTAGACCGGGAGTGGAGTGTGCTAGAGGACAGCTTACTCCCTTTTTACTATCTCATAGGCGTATTCTTGTTTAGAGCGTACGTTTATGCAAAGAGTATGTATACAGTCCCTTTCTCTGTGCGAGGTGCAAGTGCTTGCACGCGCGGCCGTATGGAAACGAGAGGCTCCTCCTTTCCCCTCCGCCACATAGGGAAGCGTGCACGACCGCACGCACACGTGCACAAAGACAAAGACGGAAAGTAGGCCTAGTGTATAGTGTACGCCTGTGCGTACTCGTTCATCACAGCGCTGTCGCGCGTTACGGTGAGAGACTTCCGGTCTGCCCTTCTCGGCGCCAGCAGTGATGCGTCCCTGTAACTGGGGCTGCCCGGACAACCCATCGTCGTGAGAGCGACAGAAGAGAGAGATGATGGGCACGATCGCATTGCGGCTGCTGTCTGCTTTTCCCGGGCTCCGCCGTGCGCCTCGCAACCTGTTCAGGTATTCACGGAGTTATTCGTCATTCGGCTGCGTAAGAATGAATGTTTCGGTGTAAGGGCGCCGAGCTGCTCGCGTGGCGATGGCTCGAGTCATCTGGGAGCGAGAAAATGGCCAGAAGCTTCTCGTGCTTCTTGAATCGGTTTTTTGATCGGCACCGTTGTCATCGTATAATGAGATCGCTAATTAAAAAAACAACAAATGAATTAACAGTACGCCGCCAGTCGTGTCCCGACCCTTGTAACTTAGACCGTCAAACTTCGTGGCATCTCTGAGAAGATTAATTGAGTTATCGACGTACGCGCGCCAACCTGGCTACGCATTTCTCTTGCGCCTATATTGCTCCAGTGAAAAAGCGCGCACTGAAAAAAAAAGTGTGTGTGTGTGTGTGTGTGTGTGTGTGTGTGTGTGTGTGTGTGTGTGTGTGTGTGTGTGTGTGTGTGTGTGTGTGTGTGTGTGTGTGTGTGTGTGTGTGTGTGTGTGTGTGTGTGTGTGTGTGTGTGTGTGTGTGTGTGTGTGTGTGTGTGTGTGTGTGTGTGTGTGTCCTGCCTATACTCAAGGCCAGTGCTTTAACTCGGCAGTCTAAAATGCAGCGCATATGCGCTACTTTCTGCTGGCGCCATTGCCCTTGAGCTGACATTCGCCGTCTTCAGTGTGCGCAGTGTACCTGTTCTTGCCAATAGGTGTAGCAGCGGTTCGGTCTTTCCGCTCCGCTCCCGCGCATGCGCAGTTTGCTGCTTCGTAAGCGTTTTTATCATCTGCACGACGAACATCGCATTGATATGGGCAGAGCCTGAGCTGTGCTGTAACAACCTTACAAAAATTTCTTCAGACAGTCTATAGACTGTCCATAGACTTTTATTTATAAAGTCTACAGACTCTCTACAAAGAAACCCTAGAGATAAGTCTATAGGCAATACACATCCTATAGACAATCTATAGATTTATGGCCATACGCTTTTCGTAGACTTTACTCGATAGACCATTAAGGAAGGCAATAGCGTCTATACGAAGTCTATAGACTGTCTATGGACCATTTTGATAATGGTTGCACGGCCTTGCTCACTGATATCTGCGTCTATAGTGGCGTTCTGGCGACAGCGTGGCGAGACGACGCGATCCGCGCGTCAGCGTCGACGACTAGACGAAAAGCGAGAGTTACAAACTCCGGCGCCCTTTTCGGCGGCGCCGCATCCGGAGTGGCGTAGTTACTTGTGTGCAGAGGGGTGCACAAATACCGCGAGGTTCGGCCCTGCGACGCTGTACTATAACAGTGCTCGCGCTCGGGACGCACTTCCTGCCGGCCGACCTCTGCGGGTCAAACGGCGGCCGTGTGTGCGTATCGTCAGAGGGCGGCAGCTGTGCGATGATGATCCCCCCCCTCGCCGAGGTCTTCGACCCGCGCTGCCGCTCGCGGTGGCGGCGCGTGCATCGTTTTTATGACCGCCGACGGCCCATTGGGCGAAATCCCCCCCCCCCCCCCCCCCCCCTCCAGCACATCGCGGACTTCCTTCCTAGCCTACCGCCGCTCGATGTTCTGCAACGTCATACCCTCCGCCACCACGCCATGGCACAACACACAGGGGGTCTGCTTTCTCTCTTGTCTGCGCCCGCGCGCCGCCGACGTTATAGCGCCTCCGTAGCCGACGTCAACCAACACTGCCTCCCCCCTCCCGCGTGTTCGCCACCGCCGGGAACGCGGTGTCGTAAAGACAGAGGCCGAGTCCCCGCGCCAACCACCGTTCGGGCGACGTGTAAATCATGCGGCGATGGAGATCCTGCCCTCCCTGGCCGATGCTTTACACACTACTCTGTGTCGCTTCCCTTTGTTCGTGTCTGCGGTGCGAGTGTGGTGCGAGGTGCGCGGCCGCCGTATCGGGCGCGAAGGGTTCGTGAACTTGTCACCGCCCTCCCGAGGTTTCGTGCGTGGTGCGGCGACGCGACGCGTCTCGTATCCACCCCCCTTGCGGGGGCCCCCCCCGACATCGATGTGGGCTCCACGGGATGTCGCACGTACTACGATGGACGTCGCGTGGACGTCGCATGGACGTTGCGCGTGTACGATGCGCTTTGTTCGGTGAGCACAACAGGGCGGAGGTTGTAGGAGAGAGTACACGGCGCCAGAGCTGACCCGCGCCTGTTTGTTCCTTTAAAGTTCGCGAAGTACAGCTTTTGTCAAAAGTTTAAAGCCCAGGCGGTTTGCTTCTTCTTATCCACACCGTGTGGCTAGTAATGCACCTCTTATTGATCAAAATCTTCTGAAAGTAAGAAGATTTCTTGTCCTGCCACCTCCAATAGGTAGGCCTTCCGGGAATACTGCAGGAGGCTCAACTACGCGGCCTAGAAACAAACCCCCCTGGGCTCAGAACTTTTGACGAAGGCTGTACAGGCATGCAAAACAAACCAGCGGCACGAAGGTTAACGGATCGTCGGCAGACCGTTAGACCGTTGCTGTCGGACGGATCGGTTCGTAATGAATTGCGTACCGCACCACGGTGAGACGCTTTTAAAGACTTTAAGCTTTAGTCTGAGGGACACTAGTCGTGAATGTGGCGCTGCGCTGTCCCCTGTGCGTGGTTCTGCCGTGCTTGAACTATTGTTTTCAGCGCGTGTAATAAGAAGCGCGGCGAAGAAGAAAGTCTTCGTTATATTCGGACGAGTGGGATCCACCTTGCATCGTTGATGGAGTTGTTTGTTCTGTATACACAAGTATAGGCCGTCCTGGCGTCACGTCGGACAAACGGTATCAGCGGCACGTCGAGGGCTCGACGCAGATCTGTGGCGCCCTGCATGCATATAGTGCTTCGCTCTCTCTCTCTCTCTCCTGACCTTTGACCCCTTCCAAGGCTTCATTCGCTGCCTCCGCTTCCTCGTCTGGCGGGCGTCGGATCCTGTCCTCACTTCCTCGCTGTGTACGCGAGTGGAAGCAAAATGTGTTCACGTGTGGCCGCTATCTGCATTTCAAATCGAAGCCGTCCCGCCTGGGCTATAGGCGGCGGGGATGGAGAAAGCTGGGAATTGGTTCGTTCTCGGCGTGACTGGCGGCGAGGGTGGCTGAGCGGAGCCGTTGTTTTCATTGCTTCCTTCATTATCTCGGCCGTCTCTTCATTCTATTCACCCCCCCCCCCCCCCCCACCCCCCGCCCTGCACCGGTTATATACTGCCCTCGCGTACCGTATTGACGCGATTGCAAGTGCTCGGTTCTTTTTTGTTTAAAATTGTACCCGAACGCTGAACTACTACACCATATACTGCGGGAGGATTGTTATATACCATTATGTGGTGTGCGTTCTAGATTGTTGTTGAGCAGCGGTGCGCTGTGCAGCTAGTCCAAGGCTGTGTAATGCGAGCTCGTGTTGTTTTACTGCAGAACAATCGGGCCCGTTCGATCTTATCGGGTGCGGAGCCCGATCGATCGCCCTTGGAGGAAGGCAATCGGGCGAGACTGTGACTCGTTTCTGCAGCGTGATGATTGCTTCACCCTATAACGTTGCTTGACTACTCTAACGAATAACGGGGACAAGGGGAAACAGCCAGCGGTGCATTGGGCATCGTGGCGCTTGCTGTTACAAAACTTTGAGTTACGTTAAGCATGCTGCCTAGTTAGATATTTCCAGTTATGTGTAAACTCGAAATGGTATTAAGAGAAGTTTCTGTTAGGGCAGCACCACCGTGACTCTTATCGAATATGCCTGGGAATGTGAAGAGGCGAGAACCTCCTTGTGTGATGGAAATCGATAAATCGATGCGCATGTGAGCTTGGGGCATGTCACCGGGAGTAATGCAGGGGGCGGCCTGCCCTTGGAACCCTTCAGTGCTCGACCTAATCGACAATACTAGGCTTCTTTGGGGAATTGAGCAACAGCCAGCGCTAAGTGAGGGGAGGGGGTATTTAATGCATTGTATATTTTTTCGTTGCCAGATTTTGGATGCAGCATGCACGCGTGTTCACCTGTGCGGTGCAGGACGGCATTGCGTCCATATTTAGTATCGATCGATTGGTTTGTTGACGATGGTTGTTGCGGAGCTCCTTCGTAAAGCGACATCTTTGTTAGCAGAATAGGTGGCGCCACGAAGTTGTCGCAGTTCCCGAGGACACGCAGGCAACAACCGAAGTACATACAGCTATAACCGGAGTATGAAAGTTGCGTTTCGTGGCCCCTCGCATTTTGTTTTATTTATCGAACCATACTTTCTTTTGGAAATAATTGCGCGCACACAAGACATGACATAAACACACACAGGCGCAAACTTCGAGTGGAATTTTTTGCGATCGCCAGAGATATATATGCTTTCGCAATGAGGATGACCATTCAGCAGTGGCCGTTGTGTAATTAGATTTTCAGCGTTCATTCCTTCTTCGTATACAGGATTCCTGTCGAGACAAGGGGAGACCACGCATATGTGTAGAATGATACGGATGTAATGCCTGTGCTGTGCCAGCAGAGAGAGACAAGTGCAGTGATGGGCATCTCCGCCGTAACGCGGCCATTACGGGATCACTTTCCTCCACCGCGCATATTTATTACTGTCTCCGCGGCCCGTATTTTCTCCCCTCGTCCGCTACGCTACCCCCGCCCCGCGAGTTTCGCGTCCAGATAGTTCGCCGTGTAGCGAGACGAAGCGATGAATGAGCCTCCCCGTCCGCGCATGTCTACGCGCATACAGCGGCGAAGTCTCCTCCGTAATCGCTCTCAAAGGGTTCCCGTTATAATTACACCCGTCTCTCGGCGGCCCTCTACGCCAAAGCGGTGGGCAGCCCCCGAAAATTGTGGGCGGTTCGCCCTTGGGCGCTGGTCTTTCTCTGCGCGTGCGCTTTTGTGTTGTTTGGGCGTACGCGCCTTTCACCCAGACTTCACCTGCAGTGTGTCTGGGTAAGGTTTTTCTTTTCATTGTGAGCATTATTGCCGAAGCCACTTGCTCTCTCGCTTCGCGTTGCTAGCGCGTCGTTATGCGCCAGACCGCGTATTCGTCTTTTCTATAATACGTTGTGCGAACACGCGCGCGTGCGGGCACGCGCCGAACTTTCCCCGCGCCCAGCTATGCGGCTATCGGCGAGAGCGATCGTTGTTTGCTCTGCTTCCCTAGGCCTGCCTTATAGCGCGTATTTTGGCTGCGTGTAATGTTATACGTGACGGGGTAGTCCGCGTATCATGCATATATATGTGCGCCGTGCGCAACGCGGTGCTCACGCATGTATGCGGCCCCTTGTCCGGGGAGGGAGCGCCTCCCTCTCCCTCATCTCTCTCCCCCTCCGCCTCTCGTTTTGCCAGCGTGGTAGATAGACGACCAGGCGCATGTTGCGCACGCCATGTGGGGCGCGTTTATGCGCCTGTTTCGCAATGCATGAGCTCTTCTTGCCCGGTGTTCGTGGAGTTGAGTGTTCGGCATGAACAAGTGGAACCGGCTCCATGAATACACGCGTATACACGCATGCAAACGCGGTTTCTCCACGCCGCGTGCGCAGGTAGGCGTGTGGTGCAGGTTCAAATCGGCGGAGAAAGTGGCCGGCAGGTGTAGGAGTGCATGTGCATATGCGCTGTGAGTTGGCGAGGAGGTGTGCGCAGAGTGAAAGCGATGACGAGGGTGAAAGCCTGGATGGGAGAGATCCCGCGCGATGCGGCGTTCCGATATGATTGTCGAGGCGTGATGCGCGCCCCGAGCTTGCGTGCCGCTGCGCTTACGCCTCTGAGATATCGCCGCCGATACTTTCTCGAGGGGCGTGCGGAGGGGCGTTTATGCCAGGGGGGTGTATATTTAAAGCGAGCTGCATAGCGATCGGGCTCGCTGCGTTCGCCCCAGCTGCACCGCCGCCGCCACCTGGGTCGTGAGCGCTCGGCATTGTCGCTGCCTGCTCGGCCGCGCGCTGGTTCTCACACCTGGGTCGGCTCCCGTGCGCGCTCCGAGGCGTGCGCTGTATACATCGGCGTGGCGTTGCCGATCTGTCTGTGCCCTGGGTATATACCGGTGAGCGCGCGCGCTCTCATGGTGCCGTTGTTTCGTCGAGAGGTGTTATTAAAGCGCACGCGCGTGCGTGCGCGATTACCGAGCGCGCGCAGTTACGCGCGTTGCCTGCTGGGTCGAGCTGGCATGCAAATACGCGCGCTTGGCGGGGAGATGTATCTCGGGGACGCCTTTCTTTGTCGGGCATTGCTCGCGAAGGCGGTGCATTGGGGGACCGTGGGATCGCGCACTGGCCTTTCTCCGTATGTCTGCGCTGATAAACGACGTCTTTGCCCCGAGTGCACAGTGCGTGGTGGCGAAGCCGATCCGGCGGTATATAGCGCTTTGAGCGGCGTGTAATGGTGCCGAGCGATCGCGCTCGCGATATGAGGCGTGGAATAGCAGTGCGCGCGCGCGGTGATATTTGGCAGTGCGCTCGCGGCAGTGTTGCGTGGGTTGCGCCGGGGTCGCCACTTATGGGAGGAAGCGAGCGGTTCCACTTATAAGGCGAGTGCATCGAACGGCCCGGCCCGACAGGTGCGTAGCCTGAATTAACGGCCGTTTCAGAAGGAGAGGGCGAAAAATGCCCGTGCTCAGATTAAGCGTTTGCCGAGCTGCGATATAGGCTGCGTTTAGGTGCGTCGGGCGCATTTATAAACCTGTAGGCTGGACGAAATTAACCCGCGTCTTTTCCGCGTGGAACGAGCCTGGTGTCTCGGGGCCGGTTTATTAATTAGCGACCTTAAAACCTCCTGCCAGGCTAGCTATTAGTGCACGGCCGCACCTAGCCGGCGCTCAGGATTCCGTTTCGTATAGCGGCGCAGTGCTGGCCGGTATAGTTTCTAGCAAAAAGGGTCTGGCCGAACACGCCCACTCATCATACCCGCGAGAAGCCAAACCTTTCGTCTGGAGAGGGTATTTCTACCGCCCGGCTTTGATGTTTTTAATACCTTCAGGCCCCGCTCGTTATTTCGATTCGAAACAAAAAAACAATTCCTCCTGGGGAAAGCCTCGAGAAAGCTAATTAGTTGTGATTACATAATTGTGATATAAATACTGGTGCCAGGCGCTATCTGCATGAAAATGGTGAAGGACGTGCCCCATAGCAAGCTCGCTCTGGTGAGAAAGGTTATGTACTGCGAAAGCTGGTAGACATGAAAAAGTATCCCAGTTGCGATATAAAGGGTACTGAATTCGAGTGAGGTATATCTGCGTGTGGGACCTTCTGTGGCCCTAAACAGCACCGCCAACGTAGCGCGTCGCAAACAAAAGCCTCATCGTTATCCAGTCAGGATATAGAGAGTTAGATTTTTTTTTAAGTCGTGAAAGATACGACAGTGCAGTCTGTGCAAGTGGATTGTGCGGCATGGCAGACATCTTGTCCGTGGTAGCAGGCAGTTAAAAGACTGTTAGTTCACCATTATTAACCAGCATTTTAATTTTTGGCATTAGGCCGCAGTATTATATGGCGGAATTGGAGGCATTCAACATCGTAGGCGAACCAAGTTATATATATATATATATATATATATATATATATATATATATATATATATATATATATATATATATATATATATATATATATATATATATATATATTGACCAGTTAGGGGAAAGGGACGTATGCGAGCCTGGTAGCAGCGGCTGCGACAATGAGTAGGGAGCCAAATCAAATTGAACCAAGACAAAACAGTTGGTCATTTGACCCACCTGCTCCTATAGGAGGGGAAATGCATTACAGCAATTGTTGTCACCGCTTTTGTTTTTTTTTCCTTCGTTTATTTGGCTGTTTCCTACGTGGTCTTTCCTGAAGCTTCTTTGCTGTAGCCGTAACGCAGATTTGTCGCTACCTGTATTTTGAGTCGTTTATAATTTCTCTCCTCTTGATTTTTATACCCTCTGTTGCCTAAGCAGTGCCGTAATCAACGTTACTGGAACACCTATTTTTCCCCTTCTTCTTTCAGTCCCTCCTTTATCGCTAAGCCGCGCGGTTCAGGTGTCCACCGATCTATGTGAGACAGTTACTGCGTCATTTCCTTCCTTCGAAACCAAAACCACTTTAGAACAAACTTGTTCTACCGTTGGCCTCAGTCTGCCGCGGTCTCGACCATTGTCCATGTGACGCGAGCGACCTCCGCTGTTCTCGCGTGTCCGTCCGTTTTTCCGGCGCGCAAGTTCCCTCTTCCTGAGAGCGCACCCGCAGACAAGGCGCTCGTTTCCTGGATATGCGGGGAGGGGTTGCCCGTTTCACGCCCGTCCGCCCGGGGGACACGCGGCCCAACGCTTCAATCGCGTCGCTCGCACCTTCTATCGACGCGATGCGGTTGTTTCGGCCGCGCGAGAACACCTGCTCGCGCTCGCGACCCCCCCCCCCCCCCCCCCCTCCTTCCCGTGAACGTTTCTTATTCTTCTGCTTCGTTTCCTTTTGATCATACAGCGTATGGGCCGTTCTTCCTTGGGATTCGCATTATCCGCCTCTTGCGCGCTTGGCAAGCTGTGTTGTCGGAACGAGCGTTTCGGGGTTGCGCGCGCAGGTTTTGTTTGTTTGTTTGTTTGTTTTTTGCGGCGAGTCGCGTTTTATTTCGCCACCCAGCTGCACGCTGCCAGGCTTTTAATTCTCTCTCGGGATCCGCGATGCCATACCTCACTATGGGCTCCGAAACCTGGCTGAGATAGGATCGTTCCGGTAGGCGCGGGGAGGTTTCTGCGCGGAAATGAAGCGGCGAAATTTGCTTTATTTCAACTTGAATTTATTTGACCGCGCACCGTATTCTTCTCGCATTTTGACGACCCCGTTCCGTGCCACACGTGCGCGCACTCTGCACAGAAAGGAGTAAAAGGAGAGTAAGCTGTCCTCTAGTGTTGTGCTAGAACACAACTTACTCCTGTTTTATTCTCATATAGGTGTATTCGTGTTCAGCGTGCAGACACGTGTTGCTAGTATTTTAAATATAAGCTTGCTTTGTTTTTAAATATACACGCGGGGGACTCAAGTGTTCGCACATAGGTCTGTTTTCTTCTCAGCTTTAAATTGCCGCAGTTGACGTGAATTTTTTTTTGTTCTGGAGTGGTAATATATTTACTTAACTTGACGGAATTCTCCTAGCACGCGCGTTCCGAGATGTTCCTTTCGAAATGTCCATTCAGCCCTCGTAATTACGCGTACAAGGCGGAGTTGATGGGCGCGAAACTCCTCGCAAATGTGGCGCAGTGGTTGTGCGCGGCATTTCTTCGATTTCGTTAGCCTAAAGCGAAAGGGAAATCCATAGCACTGCGCAGACATGTCTGGTTTGGGACCATATGGTTGGGGAATAATAATAATAATAATAATAATAATAATAATAATAATAATAATAATAATAATAATAATAATAATAATAATAATAATTTTTGGGGAAAGGAAATGGCGCAGTATCTGTCTCATTTATCGTTGGACACCTGAACCGCGCCGTAAGGTAAGGGATAAAGGTGGGAGTGCAAGAAAAAAGAGGTGCCGTAGTGGAGGGCTCCGGATAATTTCGACCACCTGGGGATCTTTAACGTGCACTGACATCGCACAGCACACGGGCGCCTTAGCGTTTTTCCTCCATAAAAAGGTTGGGGAAGTCGAGGTTTTGTTCTCTTCGCTGTCTCTATTAAGATTGCATGGACCCCAATCGGCTCTGTGCATTTTCGCCGTGTCCATAGTCCGGACAGCCAGTTTCTATATTAACGAGGCGAAAATACATAGGAAAAGTTTGGTCCCGAGAAAAATTGTCCGAATAAATCGCGTCGTCCGTATTAACGGGGTCGTACTAACGAGCACGACTGTACTCGCGGGGACAAGATGTTTGCTAATAGCTTCCATATTTGTTAGCGATCACCTTGCTGTCGCTAGCACACATCAGATCACGTGAGTCGGACTTTCACTTCGACGAGTGTGGTGGTCTCCAGCCAGCGGCTAATCACAGAGCTATATCAGCATCGATTCTCGATGACCCACCCTGAAGACTTTTGTCCCCGATAGCAGTGCATCCTTCTCATTTTGCGGTTCGCCGTGAGAAGATTGGGCACGGTTGCTATATTCGCGTTAATATGGCATGCTAACTATTACCCTGTTGATACGGCATGTTGTGTCGCCTATAGCAAAGGATCGATGCACCACGGTGACGTGGCGGTCATTAAAGCAGCCACTGTCAGAAGCGGCGCAGTACGGTATTACGCATGCCATGCACGGACCCCGATGCCAACCTGAGCTCTCGTGCGCCGAGAGAACTTGTACGGCGCCAAAGTGGTCTGTCGATCGGCTAGGCCGAGCATCAAGCATCCCTCTCTTCAACGCAACATGAAGAAGTGAGCGAGACAAGGGCGATGCGGGCGTGTCCAGGGTGGCTAAACGAGCCCCCCCACCCACCCACCCACCCTTCCCTTCCTACCTCAAAAATTATTGACCGCCGTGCGCGGTGAAGCGTGGCCAGCTAAAAGCGGTCGACTAACTTTGCGCGTGACTCAGCTTCAACGGCACGAACCGTGTCATGACTCTTTAACTCTATCGGTCAGTCGTTCCCGTGGCTGTTCGCGTGAGGAAGCAACTGACCGCTTGCTGCGCATTGTGGGCCGTTGCTAGACGAGACACGTAAATCGTATAGAATCTTCGAGGAGCGGAATGCTCATTAATTTAGACGAATGCCTGTAAGAGTAATGCATATTACTAATTCCTGCGCAAGATGCAATTTAACGATTACTTAAGTTGTTTTTGCTGCAACGAAGTTTCCACCCTCGCGAAAGAAAGAGAAATTAAAAAATCAAAATAACTCTGAGAACTTAGAAGACGTGTGCTGATGGTAGCAGATTGGACTGGCGTAATTGGAAAAGTTTCGGCTCGTTTGGCGTTTGTTGCTCACCGGTCTCTTGGGGGCGCTTTCTCGCGGAACTGCATTTGGTCACGACGTTCATACTGCAGCGCGACATGTTTGGCACCATGCGCACGGCTTATTGAATTCGACCGAATTGGATGCAGTGTTTTTTTGCTACACTTCAGTTACATATGTTCAGTGATGTCACCAACACATGGCTTCGCACCCCATTGTTTCTCCCCTGCGGTCTTGTTTACGCGTGAGGAGACAAGAGCCTCTACATGAACACAAATACGTCCATACAGGAGTAATAATGGGAGTATACTCCCCTCTAGCGCACTCCCTTTGATAAATGGAGTCTGTTGTCTGTTGTTGCCAGGAAGAAAGAAAAGGAAAGTGCACAGGCCTGCTCACTGGCTCAAGCCGAGCCACAATCGCTACCACGTGCAGATAGTAGGAGAGTTCAAAGATGGGATAGAAAGACAGGATAGAAAAGACGCGCGGTGTAATGATCCAGGCCGATCCCGGAGGCAGTGCAATACCGGGCCAACCGGTGGCGGAAGTGAAGCAACCTTCAAGCACTCCGCCACATTTCCAAAAATAAATCCAATTGGGACCCGTATCAGATATTCTACGTTGTCTCAAGTAGTGGACAGGTTGATAAAGGGAGTGCGCTAGATGACAACTTACTCCCTTTTTTACTTACAGCCTACTCCCTTTTTTAGAGTGTACCATACCCAGGTTAACTTCGAAGCTCTTTCTGCTCCGCTCGTTGTTGATGTGTCCACGGCGTGCGACAATTCGTTATACGTTCGAGTTCGTTATACTGAGTTGCTCGTATCAGGATTTACGGCCGCATACAAGTCCGGCTTCCACTCGTGCCGTCCTTTTATGGTGTGCCGCCCGGGCAGGTGTGTTAGTGTGCAACATATTGAGCACCCCCCACCCGCGACTTGGCCGGACGATCGGTGGCCTCTTGGCAACCTGATGTAGTTGATGACAGCGCAGTTTTTTTTCCACTCGGCGGGGTGTGCGGTTGTAGAATTGGAACACCCAGCGGGAGTCCGTATGGTGTCTCGTATAGCATATGTGCGATGCCGTGGGAACTGAAGCCTAGGACCGCGAGGAGCAGCACGCGTTATAAATCGCTCGCTCCATTCCCGTGTATGGCGGCGCCGCGTAGCCGTCTCCCGATGTAACTGTAACACGGCGAGTTTTCAGCCGTCGCGGTAGGGTTCGCGATTTTTCTCAACAATATATTTTTTTAATGTCTCTCGCATACGCATATTTTTCAGTCGTGTCAGAAACGACCGGCGTTGCGCTGGCATGATTTCTTTCACGTGATCTTTTCTCCGTGTACTGAAGTAGTGGCAACTGCAGCGATGTGCGCAGCCGCCTTTTTGTTTCCTATCACGCCAACGTGAGCGTGTTTGTTTTATTTTGTATTTTTTTTCGTAGCTAGGGTCAGATTGCGCGTTTGTTTTCATTTATATACCTGTTTCACGTCGTGTGCGTTGCTTCGTGAGAAGGTGCTTTCTCGTTTTGCGCCCCCCCCCCCCCTCCCTCCCTCCGCGGCTTTTTTTTTTTCTCCCTGCATTCATATGCGCAGTATATCGACGGCAGTTGCGGCCGGAACAGGGACCCCAGGCTCTGTAACGGTTTGGTCTGGGACAGTTCTCATCGTGGGCCTCGTCGTGTATTCGTGGCTCTAGCTATTACAGCTTTCTATAGGCTGCGTTGAAATTGTGTGCAACGGATCGTCGAACACTGAGCGTTTCATTTCTCTTGAAGAAGGCTGGAGGCGCAGAGAGATGTGGGTGAAAAAAAAATAATGTGGATTAGCTCAGCTAATCCAGGATATACAAAGCGAAAGCGAGATTTAGGTCTCCACGGAGCCGGTTGTGCGCCTTTCCTATCGTGAAAATGAACGGGCTTTGAAAAGTTGTCAACGCCAATGAACTCTATGAACGCCGTCGGCTCACTTGTTTTGTTTGGTTTTTGAGGAAAGGAAATGGCAAAGTAACCGTCTCACATATCTCGGTGGACACCCGAACCGCGCCCTAAAGGAAGGGATAAAGGAGGGGAGGGAAAGAAGAAAGAGAAAACTGAAAATTGAAAGTCAGATTTTGAGGAAAGGCGCGGCGCTGCGCAGCGGCGGAACACCTGTGACTCGGGGCTACTAGTGGCGCATGCGCAGTAGCGACTAGGGAGCGAGAGAGAGAGAGAGAGAGAGTCGGCTGCGGCCACCTGCGCCGTCACTCGTGCTCCGACATACGCCGGCTCGCGCGAAGCGCGGTGTTGACTAGCGTAGCGAAGCTTTTCGCTTCAAAAGTTTTATTGCTGAAAGCGTCTCTGGGGTCCCGCGTGAGGAACTAGGGCGGCTTTTTATTAAAGGCAGCGAGGATGCCGATGGAGGGCGAGGACGCCGCAGGGCCATCAAGTCTCGCGTTGGCAAAAAAAAAAAATGCACCAATAGGAAGAAAAATGGAATGTGTCGGCACGTCGCCCAGCGCCAGTTGTCCCGCCACAGGCCCACGTGGCGCGTCTAGAAACAATTACGCTTGCATTTGGGACACTGCGGAGTGCATCAAATGTACTTAGAGGTACGCGGGGGGGGGGGGGGGGGGGAAGAGGTGAGAGGTCACGTGACCGCAGACGCCGCTCTGGCCACCCTGATAACGAGCTAAACGCCGCTAATGGGAGGAGGAGGAGGTGTAGGTCGCTCCGCGGGAGCACCGCCTCGCCTAGTTGTGCCCGCGGTGACAGCTCACTTCTTGGTTTGTGTCGCGTGCGGCCTCCTTCGGCCCTGCCTCCTTACGTCGTTGTCTTCCTTTGTCTCTAGTTTGATCGTGCCTATTTCTATCCCGGCGCCCGTGGTACAGGACTCGACGTCGGTTGCGCGGGTTTGTCCTTGCGTGTTTCGGGCCTCTTCTCGCTCGTTCTTTCCTTCTTTCTGACTCTCTCTCTTTCTATTTTTTTTCGTGCGTTCTCTCCGGCTCGCGTGCGCCGGCCGCCTATAGATGTGCGGCACCGCACGCGTTGAGGTGAGAGGGGGCGACGCGCGACTTTTGGGCGCCCCCGCCCCCCGACCCCCATTTCTGGCCCAGGGTTAAAAGTTCGCGCGCGGGGCCGCCGGCAGCCAG